>NW_027498561.1:0-102054 GCF_021521415.1 Bidens hawaiensis
CCCTGGGGTGCTCCGGTGTTGTTCGTTAAAAAGAAAGATGGATCGTTTCGCATGTGTATTGATTACCGCGAGTTGAACAAACTCACCATTAAGAACCGGTATCCCTTACCGCGTATTGACGACCTCTTTGATCAACTCCAAGGTGTCTCTTGTTTCTCGAAGATTGATCTCCGCTCTGGCTATCACCAGTTGCGCATCCGCGATGAAGATGTTCCGAAGACTGCTTTTCGAACTCGTTATGGCCACTTTGAATTCTTGGTCATGTCCCTTCGGTTTAACCAACGCACCCGCCGTTTCATGGATCTAATGAATCGGGTGTGTAGGCCCTTCTTGGATAAATTCGTGATTGTGTTTATCGATGATGTTCTGGTGTATTCTAAGACCAAGGCCGAGCATGAGCAACATCTCCGATTGGTGTTGCAGAAGCTTAGAGCTGAGCAACTCTATGCTAAGCTTTCAAGTGTGAATTCTGGTCTGATGAAGTACAGTTTCTTGGCCATGTTGTGAACAAGATGGGTATTCATGTCGACCCATCCAAAATTGAAGCAATCAAGAACTGGATTACGCCATCCTCTCCTTCTGAGATCCGTTCCTTTCTGGGCTTAGCTGGTTATTACCGGCGTTTCATTTCGAACTTCTCGAAGATCGCTTTGCCTTTAACAGCTCTAACGCACAAAGGTAAACCGTATATTTGGGGCTCGAAGCAAGAAGAAGCCTTTCTATCGCTCAAGCGATTGTTGTGTGAAGCTCCTGTTCTTGCGCTACCTGAGGGTAATGATGATTTTGTCGTGTACTGCGATGCCTCCAACCAAGGTCTCGGTTGTGTTCTTATGCAACGAGGCAAGGTTATCGCTTACGCATCAAGGCAACTCAAGGTTCACGAGAAGAATTATACAACTCACGACCTCGAACTAGGTGCAGTTGTTTTTGCCTTGAAAATCTGGAGACACTACCTTTATTGGTACTAAGTGCATCCTCTACACTGACCATAAAAGCCTTCAGCATATCTTTGATCAAAAGGAACTCAACATGAGGCAACGCCGATGGAACGAACTCATCAGCGATTACGATTGTGAGATCCGGTATCATCCTGGTAAGGCTAATGTGGTAGCCGATGCGCTCAGCCGAAAACCCTGCCAACTTAACTGTATCTTGCCGCGCACCCCAGCTTCACTTCGCGCCGATTCAAAGCAACCTTGAATCGCGTATTCGTGACGCGCAGCGCGCATCCATCAGTAATGGTAACCTTCGCGCCGAGTTAGCGTGTGGGCGCGGAAGCGCATTTTGTCCCTAATCTGAGTGGAATTCTCTGCTATCTCAATCGCATCTGGATTCCCTTTGATGAGAATCTTCGCGCTGATATCCTGAGTGAAGCGCACAAATCTCGGTATTCTATTCATCCCGGCGCCGATAAGATGTACAAGGATTTGCGCATTACTTATTGGTGGCCCGGTATGAAGAAGGATATTGCTGTGTTCGTAGCTAAATGCCTGACTTGTTCTAAGGTAAAAGCTGAACACCAACGCCCATCTGGTTTGCTCGAACAACCAGAAATTCCTACGTGGAAATGGGAATGTGTAGCGATGGACTTTATTACCAAGTTACCTTTGACAGCAAGCAAACATGATAGCATTTGGGTAATAGTGGATCGTTTGACTAAGTCTGCTCACTTTCTGCCCATTCGTGAAAACTACCGTGTTGAGCAACTCGCGCAGCTTTATGTCAAGGAGATTGTCTGCCGCCATGGTACTCCTTTGAGCATCATATCCGATCGCGATGGCCGTTTTATATCCCGCTTTTGGAAATCTCTCCAATCTGCGCTAGGAACTCGCTTGGACATGAGTACGGCATATCATCCCCAGACTGACGGTCAGTCTGAGCGAACTATTCAAACTCTTGAGGATATGCTCCGATCTTGTGTTCTTGATTTTGGAGGTAATTGGGATTCACACCTGCCTTTGATTGAGTTCTCTTATAATAACAGCTATCATTCCAGTATCGGTATGGCCCCATTTGAAGCACTTTACGGTCGTAAGTGCCGCTCCCCGATTTGTTGGAGCGAAGTGGGTGAAACTCAAATCACAGGACCCGAACTTGTTCAAGAGACAACCGATAAAATCGCCAAGATCCGTGATCATCTGCTGACTGCCCGAAGCCAACAGAAGAGTTACGCAGATCGTAGGCGGAAGCCTCTCGAATTTCAAGTTGGTGATCTTGTTCTCCTCAAAGTGTCGCCCTGGAAAGGTGTTGTCCGCTTTGGGAAGAAAGGTAAGCTTGCTCCTCGTTATGTTGGTCCATTCAAGATTCTCGCGCGTGTGGGAAGAGTTGCCTACAGACTTGACCTGCCGCCCGCGCTCAGTAATGTGCATCCAACGTTCCATGTATCCAATCTCAAGAAGTGTTTAGCTGACGAGAACCTTCACATTCCACTTGATGAAGTTCAAGTTGATGAAACTATGCATTTCGTTGAGAAGCCTGTTGAGATTATGGATCGCGAGGTAAAGCAAACCAAGCGCAGTCGTATCCCTATCGTGAAAGTTCGCTGGGAGTCCAAGCGCGGAGCCGAGTTTACATGGGAAAGGGAAGATCAAATGAAGATCAAGTACCCACACCTGTTCTCTGCGCAACCTACTTCGAGATAAATTTCGGGACGAAATTTCTTAAAGTAGGGGAGACTGTGACATCTGCCCCGATCCGACCTGACCCAGGTACCCGTTTCTCTGACCCGATCTCTTTCTTTTATGATTTAATATTTATACTTATATTTTACTTTTAATAATAATATATATTTTCCTTCCCGCCTCTTTCTCTCTCTTTCTTTCCGCCGTCCCGTCCCTCTCCTTCTCTCTTTCCGCCTTCTTTTCCCTCTTGTCGCCGTCCCGCCCTTACGCCTTGTTTCCCTCTTTTTCTTCTAACTCTTTGCTTGTCCTTTGTTCCTTCCCGCCTAAGGTTGTCTGCGCAGCTCCACGCGCCAGACCCCTTACAAGGAATCCTGCGTGAAGACCACCTATTTCAGCGATACGCGAGACGAACTCTTCTCGCAGCGCGCTAAGAATTGTAATTCTTCTCGCAGCGCGCTAAGAACGGTAGTTCTTCCCGCGACGCGCTAAGGATTTGTAGTTCTTCTCGCAGCGCGCTAAGAATCGTAGTTCATCCCTCGACGCGCGAAGAATTATAGTTCTTCCCGCGGCGCGCTAGGAATTTTAATTCCTCCCGCGGCGCGCTAAGAAATGTGATTCTTCCCGCGGCGCGCTTAGAAATGTAGTTCTTTCCGCGACACGTTAAGGTTGGTTCTGTCTGCCTTCGCGCTCGCGCTCTCTTGACCTTCTGTGTCTGCCTTCGCGCTCGAGCTTTCTCGCGCTGAACCCTTTGAGTTTTTCTTCTGTTTAATCTAGCCGTTTGCTTTTGTGTTGTCTTATCTTTTGTGCTGTTGACCTAATCTGCTTTATGTCTGAAAAGTTACTTTCGGCGCAGCATGCGCACCAACCCCTTTGGTTGACAGAAAAAGTGACTGACATTATCTTTTGAGATCTGCTTTTCCATGCTTGACCAGTACCTTTTTCTGAACTGCCCATGCCTTTTTACTGTTCCCTGTCAGCCTTTTTTCTCTTTTTCCCTGCTGCCATATCTTTTGATATCTTTTGCTTTTGGAATCTTTTACTTTTTGAGATCTTTTCCCCTTTTTCTAGGGATTGTGTTCCCTAGGGTTTCTCTATAAATAATAGTATTATTTTTCCTAACACTACACACACAAAACACTTAATCTCTCTTATTCTCTCTTGCTCCTTGCTCTCTCTGCCGTCCTCCTCTCTGCCTCCGTCTTCCTCTCCGTTCTGCCCTGCTTTTCCGGTAATATATATTATATATAATAATTTACTTATTAATTATGCTAACTTATATCAAGACTTAAAACAAATCATTAAAACAATAATCTTATTTATAGGTTAACTTGTGCTTGTTTAAAGTTGGTTCTTGCTTTATCTTACACCGCATCGTTTATCATGTGAGTAATCTCGTACCTAATCCCTTTTTGCTTTTAATGTTTTGGGATGTTCATGTGTTCATACAAACTTAGAGTCTTAAACTTGTTTATGAGCTTTAGTCGCGCAGTATCCCATGTGTTGAGGACGTTTACTTGGCTGTTTATTTGTATGTGTGTATCATTAACCGCTTTGTTCGGCCTATTCCGCAGTTTTCATGGATCCATTAGATGAACACGGGAGACCTATCGTTTACGGTTTTCTTTGTTTACACTTGCACAGATGTTTTCTCGTTTTTGTGCTCAATTGGGAGCACGGATTGAACTATGAACTATGAGCTATGATCTATCTAGGCTTGATCACAATCTGATTGCACCCTTGTTAAACACCAGACATACACGTGTTGCGCGCAGATTTATTGTTATCTATGTATTGTATTAAACTTGATTTCTCACCAACACGCAAGTGTTTGACGTTTTATTTTAACACATGTTCAGGTTTGCTGTAGCTACATTTGGAGCTTGTGGACACGTAGGACGTTTTTACTTTTGGACCTAGATTAAAATGTATCAAGACATGTTATTGTTGTTCGAATATTTTGCCTTATAATATAATGGTTTATGTTGATTTATGTTATCTTCTGTCTACTTTGCGCGTGCGCGAATGAATGTATTTATTAAATATTGACACCCAATAGTGTCACGAGTAATGAAACAATATGTGGCCCCCCGATGTATAATCCGCCTTTGGTCGGGGTGTTACACTAGTCACGGCCACAAGAGGAAGGAGAGGATCCAAAGGCCGGCCGAGCTAAACCTTAGTAAATCCTTGATATACAACCACATACAAGATTGTAATTCATAGCCAAGGAAAGCCGTAACCTAGAAACATAAAAAAAGGTATGTTCTTTACGTTTAAAGGTTACGTTTTTATGAACGCTTTGCCATAAAACTTAACCCTAGAGTAGAACGGGTCTAGATGTTTCATAAAAATGCAAACTTGATGATTTAAAAGGGACAAAATGGACTCATGGGTATATACGGTTCATAAAGGAAACCCTAGATCTAGCCTAGAACCTTTTAAATCTATAAAGGTTTAAGCTTTATACCTAAAACGGGTTGGATCTAGGTGATGTATTAATATTAGGTGTGTAACCGTTAGGAAATGTGGTAAAAGTGGTTAAAAATCATGATATGGACAGTTAACGGTTAACTGGGTTATGTAAGAAAGTGAAAGAAATAGGAAAATGGGGACTGGGAGCATCAGGCAAGGGTCTTCAGTCAAACCGAGCTTCCGGTTGAGTTCTCGGTGTCCAATATGGAATTCTCGGCCAACCCACGTTCTCGGCCAACCCGTGTTCTCGGCCAAATATGGGATTTTGGTCAACAAGAGATCTCGGTCAAACAGGGGATTTCGGTCAAGAATGGGTTCTTGGCCAATATGGTTCTCTACCAAGAGTTCTCGGCCACTTGGTTTTTGTATGGTTTGGGCCTGAGTCCAGTTGGGTCCAGACAATAGACAGTTGGGCCTGAATTAACTAAGCCCATATGGTGCTAAGCCCACATTCCAAGTTAAAAAAAAGTTAGCCCATTATCATGAACTAAACAAACAAGCCCAACTTAGAAAGTACGTTGGTTAGCAAAAATACCAACTTAATCAATTATACGGTTAATTAACAAACATATATATATATATATATATATATATATAACAGTTAGCCGTGCACAATTAAGGAAGGGGATAACGATTAACGGCGAACGCAACAGGATCCAGCTGAGTTTCTAGCCCCATTCCTTGTTATGTTTTCGGGGCTGTGTGCATACTTGATGTGATTAGTTAATACACTTACCTTAAGTGGTAAGTGTATGCCTATTATGATATATGTGGAAGATATGAATGAATGCTTGATGGTACATGAACGATCTTCGGATATTGCATGTACCGTTCGGAGATAGTTTAAAAATGTGATTGTTTATACATGTTGTATGTATGATGTATGTATGCTATAGATTACGAGTATGTAAGAAAGTATATAAAAATGTATGAAAAGGAAATGAAAGTATGATATGAAGGAATTGACGGTAAAGGGTGGCAGACCCTAATAATATATGTGAAGGAGGGTGGCAGACCCTAATAATATATGTGAAAAAGGGTGGCAGTCCCTAATAATATCTGTGAGGTTATAGGGCAAGAGGCTCTTTAAGGATGGCAGAACCTAATAATATATGTGAGGTTATAGGGCGAAAGGCTCTTTAAAATGTGTAAGTATGTATGTGAAGAAAGATAAAGTATGAAGTATGAAAGAAAGAAAGTATGAAAGTAAGAATGAAAGTATATGTACTTATGTATGTATGACAGAAAGTAAAGAAGGACAAGTATGTAATTTAAGAACGTATTGTATGTTACCTGTATTAAATAGAACTCACTCAGCGTAGCTATTTTTAATATGCACGCAGGTGAATAGATTGAGACAGTTAGCTTGAGGGAGACACATGGCAGAATTGGACGATTTTGGCATCTGAAGATTTTGTTATGATGTTTATCACTATATTTTACGTTATGCATTTAAAAGACAAGATTTTGGATGATTGTAACGAATGGTTTTAAGTTTTATTACTTCCGTGAAATGTTTTAATTAACTCTGATATAATGAACTGCGTTTATAAGTAAATCCAACGACCAAATGTGAGGCACCGGTAACGGGGCCTTACATTTGTTTTACATGTTGTTCTTCTAGGTTCTAAATAAAAATCACCTTCATCCATGGATAATATCATTATTTCGTTTTTCCGGTAAGACACATTTAAATTATCCAGTTATAAATTATAATTATAATCTTTCATAATATCAATGTTATAACAAAACTTTATTATTTCAAATTATTTTACCCGATTGATTTACGGAATATTTTAGTTTACCTTATAAATCTAAATCTGAGATACCATAGTTATTATCATTATATTGTTTTTTTCCGGTAAGACATTAAATTTTTCTGATTATAAATTAAATATCAAATTTTCCATAATATCAACATTAATATTCCACTTTATAATTTCAGGTTAATGTCAGCTAATTTTCATGGATTGAGCATTACTTTATAAGATGTATTTTTTTTTATATTGATGTATATTTCTTTTTTGAATATTCAATTATATTCATTATTTGTAGGTAAAATAATATATTAATGTATATCGGAGATACCTTGATGTATATTTTTTTTCCGGCGTGCCTTAGTATACATAAATTACAAATTTAAGTATCTCATTAATACAATTTATTGAGTTTGACTATCCTTATTTGTTTAAATAACTAATAAGGATAGTCAAACTCAATAAATTGTATTAATGGTTTTAATACAATTTAATTAAAATATTTAAACTCCTTTTAAATTCGGAATTTAACCAATCTTTCAACAAAGTTTTAAAGGTTTTAATACCTTCCATAATTTTAAACTCATTTCAAAATCTTTCCATAAATTTTTGAAGTTTTCAAATTAACCGATTTGATTTTCATTTTTGTAATTATTTATAAATTAATTAGTCATATTAGTAAAATTAGAACATATTTGATTTTAATTTTTGTGATTTGGCATTAGCTAGAATAAGTTATCATTTTAATATTCAAAAAACTGATTGTCAAACTAAAAATACTTGCCATAATTGTAATGTAATCTTACTTTAATTTATGTGAATATTAATTATTAATTAATACTAAAATAATAATCGCGTTATTTTAGAACACACTATTTAAATTGACATAATTTTTAATAATCAATATATTTATCAGCATTTATAAATATTATTCGACACATATGATTTAGTGAATATTATTAAACATGACAACTTTTCATAATTTATTAATATTATTATTCCCATGAATCAAGATATTTCAAATTATTTCTATCTTAAATGGAAGACCAGATTTAAACTTAAAACTACAAATTTTAATTAACATATTTAAACTCCTTTTAAATTCGAAAATTGACCAATCTTTCAACAAAGTTTTTAAGGTTTTAATACCCTCCATAATTTTAAACTCATTTCAAAATCTTTCCATAATTTTTTGAAGTTTTCAAATTAACTGATTTGATTTTCATTTTTGTAACTATTTCTAAAGTAATTAGTCATATTAGTAAAACTAGAACTGACTTGATTTTAATTTTTGTGATTTGGCATTAACTAGAATAAGTTATTAATTTAATATTCAAAAAACTGATTGTCAAACTAAAAATACTTGCCATAATTGTAATGTAATCTTACTTTAATTTACGTGAATATTAATTATTAATTAATACTAAAATAATAACCGCGTTATCTTCGAACACACTATTCAAATTGACATAATTTTTAATAATCAATACTTAATATATCATAAATTAAATAACCGTTTTATCATCATTTATAAATATTATTCGGCACATATGATTTAGTGAATATTATTAAACATGACAACTTTTCATAATTTATTAATATTATTACTCCCATGAATCAATATATTTCAACTTATTTCTATCTTTACACGGAAGACCAAATTTAAACTTAAATTTCGGTTACTTATAAGTTTACCATTTGATATCGTATTCTTTATAGATATTCCATCATAACTACATCCAAATTTCAATATTTTCGCTGCAACCATGTAATTTCTTCAACGAATAATTAATATACATTTCAAAAAGGTTAATGTCACTAAATTTCCCAATAATGTATAATAAACACGTATTATATTTTTACCCATTTTAACTAATAAGTTTTTTAAATATAATATAAATCTTCTAATTATAACATCCAAACAATTTGATAGTGTAAGTCTTCATAATGTTTTCAAATAATATTAAAAATATTTGATAATTTATTTCTTATACGTTTATATTTTGTTTTCATTGATTTTGTATCATATTTTTTCAAGTTTAATTATGTAAGGCCCCGTTACCGGTGCCTCACATTTGGACGCTGGATTTACTCATCAACATAGTTCTAACCATCAGAGTTAATAAAAATGTTGGGCCAAAGTTGGGTGGTTTGTACTAAATCTAGTGATTTTGGGCTTGGGATGCGGGTTACATGTAAACCGAGAACACTTATTGTTCTCGGTGGGCTCTTGTTTGTTTGGGCTGGCCTTGTTGGTTGTTATCCCTATATATATAGAGATGTGATGTATAGGGTAAGGGGTTGTTCATTCCTAGTATTTGTGACCTATCATTGTAAGTGCTTAAGCACCCGACGTATTCAATAATATACGTGTGTTTTGAAGCAATTTCGTGTTACTTTTACTGTCTTACTCGTGTTCTTGAATCTCCGAGTGTTGGTATTCCGCACCAATACTCGTTTAGTTGATATCATATTGTAGTGATCCAGATTCGGGACTTACAGTTGGTATCAGAGCCTTTGACGAATTTAGGCTCGTTCTTGTGATATCAACGATTCAAGGATATTTTTTTCAAGGTTTGGCATCTCCGGCGAGTAGTTGATCGGAAAAGAAGGCTGAGCTATTTTTGGGTAGAGATTGGCTTTGACTTGAAAATAAATCAACATTCCCTAATTTTCGAAAGTTTGTTACAACAAAACTGGAAAGATTGGAGTATTCGGCCAAGATCAGTTCTAATCTAAACTTGGTTTTCGGCCAAACTTAGCTTTCGGCTAAAACTTGCCCAAAATCAGAGATTTCGGTCAATTTTTGGTCAATATTTGCGTTTTCGGTCAACATATTTGGTCAACAAACTTAGTTCTCGGTCAACAGCCTGTCAACATATTGAGTTCTCGGTCAATGGTGGTTTTCGGCCAAGAAATTGGTCAACGAGAGTGATTTTCGGTCAAAGAATTGGTCAATGTTTGTGTTTTCGGTCAATCTTCGTCAACCAACTGGGTTCTCGGTCAACCAACTGGGTTCTCGGTCAACCTGGTCAATACTTAAGTTCTCGGTCAAAATATTCCATCATTCTCTCAGCCCAGTCTACTGTATTGGGCCCCCTTTTGTTTTGGACTTGGATAGTAACTGGACTTAAAATTCTAATTGGACTTAATCTCATTTGGATTTAAATTAGAATGGCCCAGCTAACTAGTGGCAACAATTCCATCAATTCGTCACTTCACCAAGAACTTGATTCCATCATGGGCACTGCTACTCGTATACCCCGTTTACTGTCCCACGAGGGATTCAGTGAATGGAAGTTCCGTTTCGAACACTATGCCAAGATGAAAGACTCTAAAATCTGGAAAAGCATTGTGAGGGGACCTCAAAGGATTACCTATCAAAAGGATAATTCAGATGAGGTTCTTATAAAACCGGTTGCTGACTATGATGATGATGATTTTGCTAAGGTTGAAGAAGATGAGAAAGCTCTTTCAACCCTAACCATGGCACTTTCACCCGAGATTGCCCTTCAGTTTAGAGAACTCCAAACAGCTAAGGAATTGTGGGCTGCACTGATAGAGGTTTATGAAGGAAATGAGGACATGAAGAGAAGTCGCCAAGATCTGTTGCGACAGAAGTTTAATATGTTCAATCATGTCTTGGGAGAGACATTGGAATCCCAACTTCAAAGGTTCATATCTCTCGTAACTGAAATGATAACTGCAGGAATTTTTCTGTAAACTTCAGAAATTAACAACAAGTTGGTGAACTCTCTGCCGAAAAATTGGGACATGAATGTTGCGGTTATCAAAAAGACCAATGATCTGAATAGAATGAGCATGACTGAGATGATAGCCACCATTAAAGCTTGTGATATGGACGATAAGCAGCGGGCAATAAATCACGCTAGTTCTTATAGTGCTGCGAGATATAATGTTGCTTCTAACAGTGCTCTTATGTCTCAAGATAGTTTTTCTCTATTCAAGCCTACTCAACAAACACAACAGGGAAACTTTCAGATGTTCTCGTCCACTCTAGGTCAATCATCATCATCTAGCTCGCCTAATCCAGCACCCGTCTTTTTCACAAAATCTAGTCAGTCTACGAATGATTCTGGTAAAACCACTCCCAGTCCTAACCCCAGCCAGATTCCCACCATACCAAAAGAAACTCAAGAGAATATTGCTCTAATGGCGGGATTTATGAATTGTTATCATGCCTTTCTGGCCGGAGACTTGGTTCAGCCGGTTGTTACTACTGAACTAGATCAGATTCATCCCGATGATGTTGAAGAGATGGACATTTCGTGGCAAATTGCCATGGCCGTTTTCCGTGCAAAGAAGTTTACTAAGAGGACGGGTAGAAACAATTGGAACATGCCTAATAACCAAAAGGTGGGCTTTAACAAGGAGACCCTCAGATGCTACAACTATCACGAGCCGGGTCATTTTGCTCGTGAATGCACTAATCCAGCTAAAGATGGAAATACAGAAAGGGCATTGGTTCCAGTTGGAAATGCTCGGGGTGAGGTTGGAGGCAGTTTGGGAAATGGTGAAAGAGGTATGGTTGCTCAAACATTCTCGTGGGAAGGTCAGATGGCTGCGCTTAACATTGGGAATCAAACTGCAAATTTCGCCACAGTTGAAGACTCTGTAGAGGAAAACACTGCTGAGGAGAAGTTCAAGGAACTCCAGTTTGCTTACATGGCATTCACTTCTCCGGATCCATCTGAGGTACATTTTCAACCATGCTCTTTAAATTGTGGTGAAAAAATAGAAGACATGAATGATTCTAATGTGTCTACTTCATGTGCAGAAAAAGTAATTGTGAAGGAGTGGACTGATAAGGATGACGACCCTAGTTTTGATTTTGATAATAATTTTACTTCTAATGTTTCTTTAGAACCTCCTGTTTTGAATTCTGTTATCTCGACTGTTTGTGTGGGCTCTATTTTAAAGAGCAAGGATTCTTGAGTGGTTGATTCGGTTGAAACTTTAAACTCTAATAATGTGGTTTCTAATAAAACTAAAATTTCAAAAAATTCAAAGACGTCAGAAAAATATGTCGCACCTAAGTTTGTTAGGGAGGGATGCTCCAATGACAAACAAGGTGATAAGTTTAAAAAGGGGAATATGAATTCTTGCAAATCTAAGCAGACTGGTCTACACAACCAGTCCAGACAAGGAGTTGCCCAGAATGAATTTTTCATAAAACGTCAGACATGTTTTAACTGTGGCACTCCTGGTCATATTGCCAGAAATTGTCCACATCGTCCGTACATTCCTTACTACGGATTTTATCAAAGGAATATGCCATATATGCCTCATAACGCTTACAGACAAGAATTCAGGCATTGTCCAGCTAGTTCCTTTGACGATGATTGGAATCGAAACAAGTCTGGCAGGTTCAGTCCTTATCTGACTAAACCGAACAGATACAAAAGAATAGTCAGAAAGTATGTTCAAAGTCAAATTTAAACATAAAAACTAAGACTAAGTCCAAACAGGAGAAACGGGCAGATTCGTCTCCTCCCACGTCCAAGTCACCGGAGATTACGACAACCATTCGTACATATAACTCCAAGTCTCACAGACATAGATGGTTGCCCAAATCTCCGGCCAAAGAGTCAACAAAATCTATTTTTGATGATCAAAAGGATATGTCATGGCAATCCATGACAACTGTAGACAAATCAGGGTCACCTAGTGTAAGTATGGACTGGGTACCAAAAACCAACTAATCCCGCGTTTCGTGCAGGGACAGCTATGGAGGAATATCATCAGACCTTGGTATGTTGATAGTGGCTGTTCCAGACACATGGCAGGAGACATCACCCAACTACACGACATTCAAGCATTTAATGGTGGGTATGTGTCCTTTGCGGGAGGAGAAAAGTGAAAGATCACTCAAAAGGGTACTGTAAGTAACAGTGTGTTGAAGTTTGAAAACGTTAATATTGTTCCAGAATTGAAGCATAGTCTTTTAAGCGTCTCACAAATTTGTGACAAAGATTTTTCAACTCATTTTACTAAAAAGGAATGCTTAATTCTGAAACCTGGTATAATCATACCAGAAGAATGGATTCTTGTTCGATCACAACGAAAAGATAATGCTTATGTGATCGACATGAACAAAAATGTTCCTGACGAAATAACTTGTTTGTTTTCAAAAGTGTCAGAACATAATGCGATGCTTTGGCATCGTTGGCTTGGTCATGCTAATACAAAAAATCTAAATCGTCTTGCTAAAAACAATTTAGTGCGTGGTCTACCAATCAAGGATTTTGTGACTATTGAAAAATGTGTGGCTTGTGCTCTGGGTAAACATCATCGAAAATCTCATAAGCGTAAAATAATTAATACCATCTCGTCAGTCTTTCAGTTACTTCATATGGACCTCTTTGGGCCGGTTCATGTTTTAAGTTTGTCTCGTAGCTCCTATTGTCTTGTTATTACTGATGACTACTCACGTTTTACATGGGTGTTTTTCTTATCAAATAAGAGCAAAACTGCATATTTGATCAAGAAGTTTGTGGTATTAATGGAGAATCAACTGAACGTAAATCTTAAAGGAATCCGTTGTGATAATGGAACGGAATTCAAGAATGCCGTTTTGAATCATTTTTGCTCAGAAAAGGGAGTGCTACGTCAGTACAGTGCTCCACGGACGCCTCAACAGAATGGTGTCGCTGAAAGAAGAAACAGAACTCTAATCGAAGCAGCAAGAACGATGTTATGTGACTCTAAACTGCCACTGTTTTTCTGGGCAGAAGCCATCAATACGGCTTGTTATGTTCAGAACCAGGTGATAATCAACAAGTCTAAGATGAAGACTCCGTATGAGATTGTTTATGGTCATCAACCCACTGTCGCACATTTCAGGGCGTTCGGGTGTCCGTGTACGTTACTAAATCTAGAAACCACTCCAAAGTTTGGGGAAGCAGCGGATGAGTGTTACTTCGTTGGATATGCGGGAAATACAGCATATAGGGTCTACAACAAGTCAACTAAACAGATTCTAGAGTCTTATGAAGTTCGTTGGTTAGAAGAAAATGAGACTGACGTCCGCGTTGGTCCCAATTGGTTATTCGACTACAATGAATTCTTCAAGCCCTTCAATGTATCTCCAGTCATCAACACAGACTCTCAAGGTGGTTCCACAAGGGAAGTTACACAAGACAGTCCTCAATCACTGTCTCATATCTCTTCGTTACTGGATGATGAGGTTATTGAGCTGACTAGTGCTTCGACCACATCAGATAATCAGCCTAAACAGTCTTCAGAGACCGATTGTTCACCAATCTCGTCTGAGAATACTGCAAATGTTGAGGGGGAGACATCCGTTCGTTGGATATTCGGGAGCACTTTGTTTCCCGACGTCATTCCAGATGAATACGTTGCCGGCACTTCTTACTCTCACAGTAGAACAACGTCTGGATGGAAAAAACCCCTCACTAATTCTGGGGAGAACGTAACACATCTTCAACCGAACAGTGATGTTTCTGATCAGTTAATTCCATCAAGAATCTAAAAGAATCATCCGATTGAAAACATCATAGGTCCCATTGAAGCAGGTGTGTCCACCAGAAGTCAGACCGGACACATTAACAGTTGTATGTTTTCCTGTTTCATATCTCAAATCGAGCCAAAGAATGTTGAAATGGCACTTCAGGAACCTAGTTGGGTTGATGCTATGCATGAAGAACTGAATCAGTTTGATAAGGTGATGGTATGGAGATTGGTTAAACTGCCGAAAGGAAAGAAAGCTCTTGATACAAGATGGGTATTTAGGAACAAGCAAGATGGCACTAAGTCCAACGTTCAACCTTAAAAACTAAGCCTGCTTTGTATAAAATCTTTTGATCAAGCACTAGGGATTTGGAGTCAAATTGGGGTGATCTGGGAAAGCCAAATAAGCTTTGAGAAGAGATAGGAGGCATCACAGGTCCATGAGTGATGTCCATCTAAGCTTTATGCCTAACTGAACCTTAATCATATTACTGATGCGATGAAAGATCATGCTAAGTATGGGATACATGCTATCAATCTGTCTCTTAATGTCATAATAACGCTGAACATGAATCCTTGTGACAGCCTCTTAAACGATATGATTCCATGTTCGGATCTTTTCATAAAAGGGCGGCAGTTTTACGAAGAACTGAAATTTGATCCCAACTCAAAAATAATAAAGGGAGTTGTCTTTCATTGTTGTGTGGATTTATTTTTTTTAATTTCTGTTTGATTTTATTTTATTTTGTTTTGTTTTGTCTAATCCTGCTATATTATCTCGAAATTACTCTCCTCGAAATGCTCGTGAAATTAAGTTTTATTTACTTTGGGTTGAAAGACTTGGGTCATTCTTCTGTTGGATCTTGAATCTAATTAAGCTTTTAGACTTGAGGCAATTAGAATTTTTCTGGCCTATGCATCCATCGTATATGGGTTTCACAGTATATCAGATGGATGTTAAGACAACGTTTTTGTATGGTGAAGTCAAAGAAGAAATTTATGTTGATCAGCCACCGATTTTCGTTGACTCTAAAAAACCAAATCATGTTTACAAGTTAGACAAGGCTCTGTATGGGTTACATCAAGCTCCACGGGCGTGGTATGCTACACTAACCGCACACCTTCTTGACCACGACTACAAGTGGGGAACGATTGATCAAACTTTGTTCCAGAAAATTGTCGGAAAGGATTTGATTCTGGTCCAGATATATGTTGATGACATCATCTTCGGTTCCACCAGTGCTGATTTGTGCAAAGAATTTGAGGGTGTTATGAAGAAAAGATTTGAGATGAGATCGCTGGGTGAAATGACAACATTTCTGGGTTTACAGGTTCGCCAAAGTCCAACGGGAATTCTGTTGCATCAAGGAAGTATGTTGAAGATATGCTGGCTAAGTTTGAGCTTCAAGATTCCAAGAGTGCTAATACTCCAATGGCAGAAAGACCGCTATTGTCATCTGATCCTGAAGGGAGTCCCGTAGATCAGACATACTATCGATCGATGATCGGGTCTCTGATGTATCTCACAGCTAGCCGTCCCGGCATAATGTTTGCAATCTGCCAATGTGCTCGCTTCCAGGTTAATCTTAAACTCTCTCATTTAGTTGCTGTGAAACGTATTTTTAGAAATCTGAAGGGACAACCGAAGTTAGGTCTTTGGTATCCCAAACAATCAGAATTTGACCTTTATGCTTTTTCTGATAGCAATTATGGTGGAGATGACATTGACAGGAAATCCACGTCAGCTGGTTGCCAATTTCTCGGAGATCGTCTCATCTCATGGCAGTGTAAGAAACAACAAACAGTGTCCACCTCAACCGCCGAAGCAGAGTATGTTGCCGCATCCGCCTGCTGCTCTCAGGTCATCTGGATGCAAAACCAGTTGCTGGATTACGGTTTGGAATTTCTTGACACTCTCATTTTCTGTGATAATGATTCGGCTATTGCTATTGTGAAAAACCCAGTCCAACATTCTAAAACTAAGCACATCGATATTAAAATTCATTTTATTCGTGACTGTTTCGATTGAAAATTGATTCATCTTGAACAAGTCCACACCGATAATAACGTGGCGGACTTATTTACAAAACCTGTCGGAACAACAAAATTTAATGTGCTTGTGAGTTTTCTTAAAATGCTTCGTTTTGAGGATTGAGTCTTTTTGGGGATAAATTTGTTCTTTTGGTTTACTTTTGCACAAATTTAGGGGGAGAAAAATCAAAATGACAAAAAATAGTGTGTGTGTGTTGTTTTTATTGAAAAAAAAATTGTTCAAGATTCATTTTTGCTTAAAATTATGTCGGTTGCTTAAGTTTGAAGGACATATACTTGTATATGGTTGGTCCGGTGTTCTATTTATAGTCTCACAGGATAGCCATTTACCTAATGACTGAAAGCACCCGGGGCGATTATGATGTGTTTTTTTTTTGTTTCGTGTTCTCTCACTTAAAATTATGATGGTAACTCTGAGTTGGAAGGACATGTGTTTCCATGCATGTTTGGTCCGGTTAACCACTTGTGGTTATAATGGATAGCCATTTACCTGAAGGCTTAAAGTGACCGGGGTGACTGAATTCTTAACTCGTGTGTCCTATTTAACTTTCTGGGAAGTGATATTAATATTCAGTTAACGGGCTTCTCTGAAGCCTTAAAATATTTTCAAATGAAAATTGATCCAACCTTTGGAAAATGATAGATAAATCGTTTCTGTGTGCTTAACGGGTGAAGTTATTAAGCTTAAAAGGCTCTAGAACAGTCACTGATATGTATGGTACTTTCCAAGATGTGTAAAAGTTAACGTGATATAAACTAAATTTGCTAAACTTAATGTGGAGAGTCATTTTGAAGACAGGTGCATGTCTCCAGATACATCTCTCCGAATGATAGGCAGAAAAACAATTACCCAGTCATACACGAGCCCGTTAGTGTCTTGATCACCAAAAATATTGTACTGTTAAGCTGTTATTATTATTATTGAAAAAAAAATGATGATTGAAGTCACTTATTTCTATTTAAGTTACTTCTTTTCCAAGGCTTAAAGGGTCAAACTAGAACTACAGAGATGGGGGCACACAAGTAAGTCCTGTCATGTCTCGAATGAAAGGCTTGTCAGTTTACTGGCACTAAGTCCAACGTTCAACCTTAAAAACTAAGCCTGCTTTGTATAAAATCTTTTGATCAAGCACTAGGGATTTGGAGTCAAATTGGGGTGATCTGGGAAAGCCAAATAAGCTTTGAGAAGAGATAGGAGGCATCACAGGTCCATGAGTGATGTCCATCTAAGCTTTATGCCTAACTGAACCTTAATCATATTACTGATGCGATGAAAGATCATGCTAAGTATGGGATACACGCTATCAATCTGTCTCTTAATGTCATAATAACGCTGAACATGAATCCTTGTGACAGCCTCTTAAACGATATGATTCCATGTTCGGATCTTTTCATAAAAGGGCGGCAGTTTTACGAAGAACTGAAATTTGATCCCAACTCAAAAATAATAAAGGGAGTTGTCTTTCATTGTTGTGTGGATTTATTTTTTTTAATTTCTGTTTGATTTTATTTTATTTTGTTTTGTTTTGTCTAATCCTGCTATATTATCTCGAAATTACTCTCCTCGAAATGCTCGTGAAATTAAGTTTTATTTACTTTGGGTTGAAAGACTTGGGTCATTCTTCTGTTGGATCTTGAATCTAATTAAGCTTTTGACTGTTTTCGGCCTTATTTGAGCCCATTAAGAGTTTTCCGCCCGCTGAGTTTGGTATATATATTTTAAGTGTTTCCTTTATTCACTTTTATTATTTCACAAAATACAAACCCACTAATCATCTCAGCCGAGATCCTCTTCTATAACATTCCTTGCCGAGATCAAAACCTTTTCACTAATCAAAGCTTCAAGTTTGTTTTGTGACTAGCAGGTACTGGACTAGGTTACATGAGATTTACATGTCACTAAGGCTTACTGTTGTGTTGTCATAAACTGTTCTTACGGATGGTTTGATGGACTGACCATTGGTGTTATGAGTAATTGGGTTTTTGATGGACGTATTAGCTTCGATTTGAGATTTCGGTTGAGTTTAATACATATGTTGCAGGTTTAATGAAGGTTTTTGGGGATCTCGGTAGGTTGAAGATGATTACACATATTCCAAGGTGGAACCCTTCTCGGTTTGACTTTCGTTGACCGAGAACTCCCATATCTTGTCATATAATCTCGTTCTCGGTCATTTATTGACAGAGAACTCCTCTATTCTCGGTGGATTGTGCTGACCGAGAACCTCTGTTCTCGGTTGATTGTGCTGACCGAGAACCTTTGTTCTCGGTTGATTTTCATTGATCTTTTTTGATCTAGAACTCCCTTACTTTGACCGAGATCCCCCCTGCCGGGCCCAATTCTCACTGTTTGGGCCCAGATCTTCACTGTGGTATAATATTGGGCTACTCCAATGTAGCCTGGATTGTCACATAAGTTTATTTGGGCTCACCTATGCTTAATAATCCAAGTGTATCCTAATTTATGGTTCAAATGTCAATTACTATTATCTAACTTGTTAAGTTTGGTGCAGATATGGCCGATCAGAGCTCGTTAAAGTATGTTGATACTCATAACATAG
Source organism: Bidens hawaiensis (assembly GCF_021521415.1). Taxonomy (NCBI): domain Eukaryota; kingdom Viridiplantae; phylum Streptophyta; class Magnoliopsida; order Asterales; family Asteraceae; genus Bidens; species Bidens hawaiensis. The sequence goes on from NW_027498561.1 coordinate 18,955, forward strand.
CTGGTCACTTGTATGATCCACCATTGGCTCACAAAGAATTCAAGTCGATGATAGTCGGACTCAATACTTGCAGAATTTCTCATGCTCTTCGAGAAAATCCTGTCATTTGCAAGAAGATGGTTACTGATTTCTGGAACAATGCAAAGATCAATTCTCAAGGGACAGATGGAGTTATTTCAATCGACTCCAAAATACAATCGAAGCCGGTTATTGTTACTGAAGCCATTATCAGAGAGGTACTTTTGTTTGGGGATCAACCTGACTACCCAACAGAGTACTCTGCAGCTGAAGTTATTACAAGAATGGGGTATGAAGGCACTTATCCACCGGCAATCAAGAAGTTGTTTCACCCTTACTGGAGATACCTACTACACACGTTCTTCACATGTATCTCGGGAAGAAAAGGAGGTTCAGATGAAATCAGTCACACCCAAATGTCTGTTGTTGCTGCTCTGATCATGGGTTGGAATTACAACTATTCCAAGTTTGTTTTCAATGAAATGATGAGCAATCTAAGGGCAAAGAAGAAGGAGATGTTCTTGATGTATCCAAGGTTTTTACAGATGATTTTTGATTCTCACTACACCAACTTGGTTAAATTTGTTGAGACCTTGGATATGAAGTCTATGGGACCCAATTCCTTTGGGTTAATGAAGCAGTCAAGAAAAGGAGCCAAAGTGGTTTATAGAGGATTGAAACCCCTGATAAAATTCGGTCGTTTTGCTGAGACCGAAGCTGAGCCTGTCGTAGCTCAGGTTGCTGACGAACATGTGGCACCCGCTCAACCACATGCTGCTACATCATCTGAGATCTCCGTTGATGAGGAAAATGAAGAAGAGCACCGTCAGCAAAGTACTCTTACAGATGATGAAAGATTAAAAGCCCTCGAAGCGGCTAAAGTCATATTTCAGTCAACTGCTCTGAAGCCTTCTCAGACAGTTACTGAAAGCACTGAGGAAGACTATATTGAAGAGCCAACTGCTGATCTCATCCATCGTAAACGAAAAAGGGATGATTCGAGATCTAGCGAGTTGGTCAGTGAATTCGAAACAACCATAGCTACACCAACACCAACACTCGCACCAACACTAGAATCAACCACCATCCCTCAACAAAACACCGATCAACCAGAATCACATGCTCCAGAATCGCAAACTGAACCAGTTGCATCTACTACTGAGCCAACATTTATGGAGCTGTTGTCCATTGATTTCGGTGATGATTTCGATTTTGAAACAAATATTCCACACACTGATACTGCAGATATTCCCTCTGGGTCATCCGGTCAATTTGATCAAGGTCAGTCAAGTTCAGGTGTTTCAGAAAAGGTTGCTCAAATCCTTGCTATGCAGGAAGCCTATCTTCAGAACAAGGGAAAAGGAGTGGTTCTTGAGAATGCTCCTGTGGATGTTCAGGCGCTACAACATCGAGTCTTTGAGCTCGAGCTGGATTCAGTAATTAAAGATGTCCGTATCCAGGAACTTGAGGCTAGCAACTCAGATAAAGACTCCAAGATTAAAGAGCTGCAGTCCTGCATGGGAGGTTTAACAGCTATGTATCTTGATCTCCAACAAAAGCTAGTTCAGAAATTTGGAGATGAGTTCAAAAGTAATGAAGATATGGCATATCAACCTCCCACTGCTTATCAAGACAAAGATTCTGATGTTCATCCAGACGATAACACTGGTGTTAGTCGACAAGAAGAATCAGAGTCCCTAAACCAGTACTTGGATGCACCATCTATCACAAAAGAAAAATCTGAAAGAATTAAGAAGAAACTTCTTGAAAAAGGAAAGAAGAAGTTGCTGGTAATGAAGAACTCAGATCAGAATGTTGTATCTTCAGATCACCCAGAGAGATATGTTGTTACACTTCAAAAGGGATTCTCTGATAAATACGGTGATCGATCTGGAGTTTTATCCTGGGGTTTCGATGCAGATAAGAATATGTGGTGGGTTAAGAGAAATTCAGGAACAATGGAGTACTATAAAAAGATGAAAGACTTTGGTTCTTGGGCTAAAGTTGATTTGAGTGACTTAATTAATGCTCCATTTACCAATCCAACAAATGACAAAAGAGGAACAGATTTTTTCAATTTTCTGAAGCGTCAGGTTGATAGAGGCTTTCCACACATGACTACTGCTGATTCCTTCCTGAAGAAAGCCAAAGGAGTCTTGGATCCAAGAACTGGGAAAACTATGGTAAATGTGATGTGGCCTCCCACAAAGAAAGCTACTTACATTCCCGTACCAGGTGCCATTCCCGATGGTACATTGGATAACATGAGATTCTGGTTCTATGATTCTTTTACTGCCACTGCCGTTGTCAAACTACAAAAAGGGAAAGGTCAATACCGTTTTGTTGATCCTAAGGATTTGTTGAAATTTCATGAGAGGGATATCAAGACGCTCAGCACGTTTCAAATTGTTGCTGATGGTATTTTTGAAACAGCTGCCAAAGAATACACAAGAATGGTAGCGTCTATCATCAATAACAAGTTTTGGGCTGGAGGGTTGAAGGATGCAAACATTGAGTACATGAAGCAAGACTAAAGATAAAGCTACAAACCAAGGGGGAGATTGTTGGGCCAAAGTTTGGTGGTTTGTACTAAATCTAGTGATTTTGGGCTTGGGATGCGGGTTACATGTAAACCGAGAACACTTATGTGTTCTCGGTGGGCTCTTGTTTGTTTGGGCTGGCCTTGTTGGTTGTTATCCCTATATATATAGAGATGTGATGTATAGGGTATGGGGTTGTTCATTCGGAGTATTTGTGATCTATCATTGTAAGTGCTTAAGCACCCGACGTATTCAATAATATACATGTGTTTTGAAGCAATTCTGTGTTACTTTTACTGTTCTTACTCGTGTTCTTGAATCACCGAGTGTTGGTATTCCGCACCAATACTCGTTTAGTTGATATCATATTGTAGTGATCCAGATTCGGGACTTACAAAAAACATTCACGGAATATAAAAACTTTCATAAAACATTTCATAACCAACCGTAACTTGTCTTAAAACAACATCTCGTCTTTCAAAATAAAAAAAAACATTAAACAAAAACGTCTTGATGCTTCCGATGCCAGCCTCTTATTCAATGCCACGTGTTCCCCTCAAGCGAGCTGCCTCATTCTACTCACCTGCGTGCATACTAAAAGTCAGCTACGCTGAGTGAGTTCTAGTTAATCACATAACATACAATACATTCATTACTACATACTTTCATTCTTTCGTTTATAATATACTTACTTACCTTCGTACTTTGTTTCTTTCATATACTTACCTTACGTTTTAAAGAGCATTACGCCCTATAACCTTCGCATATATTATTAGGGTATGCAACCCTTTAACCTTCGCATATATTATTAGGGTATGCAACCCTTTATCCTTCGCATATATTATTAGGGTATGCAACCCTTTATCATTCACATATATTAGTATGGTATGCAACCCTTTAGACTTCGCATATATTAGTAGGGTATGCAACCCTTTAACCTTACCTTAACTTTCATTATCATATCCATACATTTAATACCATACACAACATAATCGTACATACTCCTTTATTCACATACACATAGCATACATACTACACTATACTTGCCTTAACAATACGTGCAATACCCGAAGGTCGTTCACGTACTTTCAAGCATACATACATAACTATCACAATCATCATTAAGGAATACACTTACCATTTTAAGGTAAGTGTATTAACGTTCACATCGAGTATGCACACAGCCCTGAAAACATAACAAGGAAATGGGGCTAGAACGCACCTGAACACGGTTACGTTCACCATTAATCATTATTCCTTTCTTGAGTTGTGCACGGCTAACTGTATATAAATTACACATATCAATAAACTGTCGCTATCTATATTGTGTTTATAATTCAATTATAACCCACAATGAACGGGGGTCTGGAGGCAGCGGGGTTATAGGGGCGGCAGCCCCTAGCGGGGTCTAAGGGGCAGAGCCCCTGGCTGGGGTTAAACTGCCAGGTCAGCTTGGAAAAATTTTATTTTCGTTAACTGTCTTAACACATTTTTCATTAGAATTTTAAATTATTTTTCTAATTTGTTAACTCATTCTTCATAATAAATTAAGTTGGATTCGCTATCTGATTCGTCACCTTGTATTTATGAGCGGACATAAATGTAAGCGAACATACATGTTACGCGAACTTAACTTAAGCGAACTTAGTGTTCGACGAACTTAACGTCGGCGAACTTAATGTCCGACGAACTTAGCTTGGCGGGCTTGCTGCACGTGAACTTGGCTGCAGCGAACTTAGCTGCGGGCGAAGTTGCCCAGCAGCAGCTACGGGTTTGATTTTTGACCCAAAAACATCTCTGTTTCAACATGTAATTCTTGGACATGATATTAACCAAACCCGCGATCATTCCCATGGTCTTTTTCGGATAAAATTTGGCCCGGAAAAGCATAAAGTTTGGACCTTTAGTCTTAAACGTTCAATACTGGGTCTAGGTTTTATTTTAAACGAGTCATATGCAGCCGTAAGTTCTTTAAGTTCGTTTCTAACATCAAGTTTGCTACTTTAATACTCGTTTATACCCGATCTACTCTAGGTTCAAGCTTCAAGGCTAACCGTTCATAAAAACGTAAACTTTAAAGATAAAAAGACATACCTTTACGTGTTTTAAGGTTACGGTTTAGCTTGGTTATGAACTTTAGGTCTTGTATCTATCTTGTACTGCGAGGATCTATCAAGAATCGACGTTTGTTTGGCTCGGATCTCACTTCTTCCTCTCTCGGCCGTATATATGGTGTAGGTGTATGTGTGTGTTTTTGAGTGTGTAGAGAATAAGATGGAAAGAAATGAGGATTTAGGGTTCTAGGGTGGTTTAAGGGAGTATTTATACTCCTAAGGCCCATGGACCTAAGGCCCATTACTCTTTAATCCTTTTTAATTATCCAAGTCCATCATTCTTCTTTATTTAACACTAAATTAGTTATTTAACACACGACAATTTAACACAACTCTCTTTATGTAATATTTGAATATTTAGGATGTTACAAGTCTTCCCTCCTTAAAGAGGTTTCGTCCCCGAAACCTAACTATTTCTTAAACAGATTTGGGTAAAACTTGCGCATCTCATCCTCAGCTTCCAAAGTGGCATCTGATCCTTTTTGATTCTTCCATATCACCTTCACCAAGGGTATAACCTTGTGACGAAGTTGCTTCTCCTTGCGATCAACGATCTCTATCGGTTGCTCAATGTAGTTCAGTTGTTCATCAACCTCAATGTCCATTAATGGCACATGAGACGTGTCATTGGCTAGACACTTCCTTAAATGAGAAACATGGAAGGTTGAATGAATTCCTTCTAACTCACCGGGAAAATCCAGCTTATAAGCTACTTCACCCACACGATCTACAATCTTGAACGGTCCAATGTACCTCGGAATCAACTTTCCCCTTTTCCTAAAATGGATAATCCCCTTCCAAGGCGAGACCTTAAGCATCACGTTGTCACCAACGTTAAACTCTGTTGGTGCATTTTGTGACCGTCGCTATGCAATTCTGATCAGCGGAGACGAAGTGACGAAGCTAGAACAACTTCGCCATAGGCGAAGTTATAACAACTTCGCCATAGGCGAAGTTATAACAACTTCTAATATAGGCGAAGTTAGAACAACTTCGCCATAGGCGAAGTTATAACAACTTCGCCTACTGGCCCAAGCCCAAGCCCGCGAAGTTGTTTATATATATATATGTGTGTGTCTTGTTTAGGTTTGAAAATCTAGAAAAGTTAGAGTTTTGTGTGTTAAGTTCAATTGTCTAGAGAGAAACAGAGAGGGAGAGTCGTGTGGGACGGCCCGAGGTAGAGCTCACCTCGGGTCGGCCGTCATTTGTTTTCATGTTTGGTATGTAATGTGTTTTGGTTATTATATAAAAGATCTGCAGATGTGTTTATCCCATTCGTGTATTTGTTCGTGTGTTTGTTTGAGTGTAATCGTGTTCTTTCGTCTTCTACACCATAAACGAGTCTAGGAGGATTCCGCACTCCTAGACATCGTGCAGATCTCGTATCGATCAGCGACGCGCAGGGGGGACTTACAAGTGGTATCAGAGCCTTAGGCTCTTATGCTATGGTTCGAGATCTGCGTTTTGGTGTTTCTGGCACGTTTCTGATGCGTTTTTGGCCGAATAGCCGCCGTAGGCGAAGTTATTGGGGTTCAGGCGAAGTTGTCGCTTAAATTTTAGGGTTTAGGCGAAGTTAGCAGCCAGGCGAAGTTATAGCCAGGCGAAGTTAATGAGGGGCGAAGTTGACTTTTAGGCGAAGTTGACTTTAGGCAAAGTTAAAAAGAAAAATAAAAAAAAAAAAAATTTGTTTGGAGTCTTCGTCTATATGGCCAGGTGTACATGATTATTGTGAGACCGAAAGTGTTGTTCCGACAACGAGTGAAACTTGTTATCTCTTGGTCTTACGTGTGAACAAATACGGGTCAACTCTGGATATGGAGTTGAGGTTGTGAATGGGATATTGATTGAAACTGGATGTTGACACATATTTGGGTGTTTTTGGGCAAAGAAATTGTTGTTGTTCGAGGTTGACCAACTGAAGAAAGTCTAATCGAACTGAAGGTTTTCGTCATTACTGGATTGCGGTCAGAGCATATTATTTATGTTATTTTCAATGCGTTCGAGAATTGGATCCTGAAACGTGATGCTTATTTATTAAAGTGAAGATTTTGGAACAAGTTGGATTTAATCGGGAATTAAAGTGTTTATGTTCTTGATCGTTATCCCTGGTGATTGAAGATGCTTAGGATTAACTAATGGTCATGTGTGTTAGATTCTGTCAATGTGGTTTTGTGATGAAATTGATCACTTGATGTTGAGTAGTTGAAGATTGAACCTTATCTTACTATACAATTCCGACGTGTTGGTGAAGTTGTGGAGGGAGCACAACTTCACATGTTGGTGAAGTTAGAAGAACTTCACGTGTTGGTGAAGTTAGAAGTACTTCACGTGATTGGTTGAGATGATCAATTAGGCACGGGGATGCATGCATGTCAAAGACCTCAATCATTATAGTCAGAGAAGCTTACACTGAAGGGGAGATCTGATATGGAAGACGCCGGGTGATTGGTAGATTTGTGAAGCTACAAGACAGTTTCAGACACAGCTGGTTGAAGACAGGATGGATGTTGCATGTATGTGTGAAGTTCAAGTTTGAAGATCACAGTGCAATCGAGTCCTACAAGAAGAAGCAAACAGAAGATCATCAGTTAAGAGGTAGTCTGTTGGTGCATGTTTTGTAACAGATGATCTTTTGTGTTTGTTAGAATTGAGAGCAACGGTCAAAGGGGAGTCTGTTGGGGCATTTTGTGACCGTCGCTATGCAATTCTGATCAGCGGAGACGAAGTGACGAAGCTAGAACAACTTCGCTATAGGCGAAGTTATAACAACTTCGCCATAGGCGAAGTTATAACAACTTCTGATATAGGCGAAGTTAGAACAACTTCGCCATAGGCGAAGTTATAACAACTTCGCCTACTGGCCCAAGCCCAAGCCCGCGAAGTTGTTTATATATATATGTGTGTGTCTTGTTTAGATTTGAAAATCTAGAAAAGTTAGAGTTTTGTGTGTTAAGTTCAATTGTCTAGAGAGAAACAGAGAGGGAGAGTCGTGTGGGACGGCCCGAGGTAGAGCTCACCTCTGGTCGGCCGTCATTTGTTTTCGTGTTTGGTATGTAATGTGTTTTGGTTATTATATAAAAGATCTGCAGATGTGTTTATCCCATTCGTGTGTTTGTTCGTGTGTTTGTTTGAGTGTAATCATGTTCTTCGTCTTCTACACCATAAATGAGTCTAGGAGGATTCCGCACTCCTAGACATCGTGCGGATCTCGTATCGATCAGCGACGCCCCGGGGAGACTTACAAACTCAATCGGTCGTCGCCGCTTATCTGCATACGACTTCTGCCTGTATTGAGCAGCTTTCATTCTAGCCTTAATCTGATCGAACCTTGAAGACGATTCTTGAACAACTTCTAAGCTTCCCATTTCTTTTTGACCAATCTCTCCCCAACACACGGGAGTTCTACATTGTCTACCATAAAGCATCTCAAACGGTGGCATACCAATACTTGCATGTTAGCTGTTGTTATAAGAGAACTCTGCTAGACACAGATGATCATCCCAACTTCCTCCAAAATCTAGAACACAAGCACATAGCATATTCTCAAGGGTTTGGATCATCCTTTCAAACTGTCCATCTGTTTGAGGATGATACGTCGTACTGAAGTTCAATCTGGTTCCCATGGCTTCATGGAACTTCTTCTAGAATCTCGAAGTAAACCGAGTATCCCTATCAGACACGATCGATAGCGGTACTCCATGCTTAGATACGACCTCTTTGATGAACAAACTTGCTAACGTTTCTGATGAGATGGCCTCTCGTATAGGCAGAAAGTGGGCACTTTTGGTCAAACGGTCCACTATCACCCAAATGGTGTCATGATGCTTAGCTGTACGAGGTTGCTTAGTTATGAAATCCATAGTGATGTGTTCCCACTTCCATTCAGGTATCTCAAGCGGTTTCATCTTTCCATAAGGCTTCTGATGTTCGGCCTTGACTTGTAAACAGGTCAAGCACTTACTAACATAATCTACTACATCATTCTTCATTCCCGGCCACCAATAATCTCTTTTCAAATCTTGGTACATCTTAGTGGTTCCTAGATGGATTGAATACCTTGGCTTGTGAGCTTCATTTAAGATTTGACCTCGGAGATCTCCATGGCGTGGAATCCACATACGGTCAAACCTAGTCTTAACACCATGAGTGTTTTCCATCAATTCGTCTTGCTGACCGAAAATGCTTTCTTTCTTCACTAGCCCTTCATCTACCAGCACCTCTTACTGTACTTTGATGATTTCTTCAAAAAGACTTGAATTCATGATCAACTGGTATGATTTCACTGTTGCAACGACTTCCTCATTCTTACGACTTAGCGCATCAGCGACTAGATTAGCTTTACCAGGGTAGTACTTAATATCGCATTCGTAATCCTTTATCAACTCTAACCATCTCCTCTGCCTCATGTTTAGCTCTTTCTGCTCGAAGAAGTACTTTAAACTTTTATGATCCGTATAGATAGTACACTTAGTACCATACAGGTAATGCCTCCATATCTTTAAGGCATGCACTGCTGCTGCTAGCTCTACATCATGCGTCGGATAAGTACTCTCATGGACTTTCAACCGTCTAGACGCGTAAGCTATCACATTTCCTCGTTGCATCAACACGCAACCTAACCCACGATGTGAAGCATCCGTACAAACAACCAAATCCTCTTCACCATCGGGTAAAGCAAGGATTGGAGCTTGCGTGAGTCTCTTCTTTAGCTCCTGAAAAGCCTCTTCCTGAAACTTACCCCAACTGAATACTATCGACTTTCGGGTCATACCAGTCAACGATATGGCTATCTTGGAGAAACCTTCGATGAATCTCCTATAGTAGCCAGCTAACCCTAGGAAGCTTCGTATATCAGTCGGATTCTGTGGAGTCTTCCAATTCGTTATAGCCTCAATCTTAGCTGGGTCCACGGTAATCCCTTCAGGATTAATCACGTGACCTAGAAATTTCACTTCTCGCAACTAGAACGCGCATTTCAAAAACTTAGCATACAACTTCTCTTTCTTCAGAGTTTCCAATACTTCTCTCAGATGCTCGGCATGGTCAGACTCGTTCTTTGAATAAATCAGTATATCATCGATGGAGAAGATAACTGACTTATCCAACATCGGCCGACACACCCTATTCATCATGTCCATAAATGCTGCAGGAGCATTTGTTAGACCGAATGACATTACGAGGAACTCGTAGTGTCCATACCGCGTTCGAAACGATGTCTTAGGGATGTCTGCCTCTTTCACTTTCAATTGATGGTAGCCTGATCTAAGGTCTATTCGTGAGAACCAACTTGAACCTTGCAGTTGGTCGAACAGATCATCAATCCTTGGCAAAGAATATCTATTCATTACCGTAAGCTTATTCAACTCACGATAGTCTATGCACATTCTCATACTTCCATCCTTCTTCTTGACGAATAACATTGATGCGCCCCACGGGGAAACACTTGGTCTAATAAAACCTTTGTCGAGGATTTCTTACAGTTGGGACATCAATTCTTTCATCTCAGACACTACCATTCAAAGACTTTAACCTTATTATCCTATTCTTACACACTATCTGAGCTTCATACTTAGACAACCAATCCATTCCCAAAACTACATCGAACCCTCCTAAGGTCATAACATACAACGTAACAGGGAACTCACGTCCCTCTAACTCTATTTTACAGTCCTTAACCATTTCCATTATTTTAACCGAAGTGTCACTAGCGGTTTCTACTATAAAAGTTTCAGACACTCGACAACATTTCATTTTAGCTAGTTTACTAAATGGTGTGGCTACGAAACTTTTGTTTGCGCCTGAATCAAACAATACTGAAGAGGAAATACTGTTTACTAGAAACGTACCTGTGACGACATCTGGGATCTGTCTGGCTTGTTCCTGTGTTAACATGTAAACTTTGGTTCTTGGCCTTGACGGTTCTGCATCCTTCTTCCCGCTTCCCCCAGCTTCAGTACACTCTCTGGCCATGTGGCCCGTCTTACCACACCGGAAACTCGCCAGTTTCTCGCTGCACTCATGAGCATAGTGCCCCACCTTTCCGCACTTATAACAGGCGTTTGACCATACTCTGCACTCTCCTCCATGCGCCTTTCCACATTTAAAACAAACAGCTGATCCCTTAACCCACTTGCACTCGCCACCGTGCATTTTACCACACGTCTTGCACGGTCTCTTCTCCCACACTTTCTGCTTCTTTTCCTTGGAGTTCCACAACTGAGTACCGGGTCGTTTGACATTGACTCACTTCTTATATTCCTTCTCTTCTTCCACCACAATATCATCCGCAGCCAGGTCTTCATAAACCATCTCTGTGAGCTCGACGGCAGAGTCAATGGTAGCAGGTTTACTTGTCCTGACTAGCGTGTGGACTTTCTGTGGCAATCCCCTCACATAACACTTGATCCTCTTAGCCTCAGTGTTAACCATATCGGGTACCAACCTAGACATTCGGTTGAACTCGGTGGTATACTCACGATGTGTCATCGTTCCGGCTTTTAGGTTCAGAACCTTCATCTCCGCTCTCTCAACCTCGACGTCAGCACAGAACCTCTTCATTACTAACTCCTTCAGATCCTCCCACTTCATGGCCTTAATCTCGTCCCGAGTCTTCCTTTATTCCACACTTTTCCACCAATACATAGCCTCATCACCGAATGACTGAGTAGCATAACCCACAGCTTGGTCAGGAAGGCACTCGCTAATGCGGATAATTTTATCCATGGCGGTTATCCATTGAAGGGTAGCGATTGCGTCTCCCAAACCAGTCAGCTTCGGCGGGTCACAACCCTTGAAAGACTTATAATTGCAACCACCTCGGCCCCTCTTCCTATCATCAACTTTCATAGACCTTACCACACTCGAAGCCTCCCTCTCTCCTTCATCATCCTTCCTACCACCTCCTCCCGCTCCTTCAGCTGTTCTTTCACGGCCTCCAGCAGACCCTTCCGGATTCATGTTTTTCACAGCCGTGGCTACTTCTTAGACAATAGCTTCTTAGATTAAGGGATCGAGTTGAACCCCTTCGTTGTTATCCAGGTTTCTTCCAGCTGCGCTTCCTTCAGCTCCGGTGTTGGAAGCTGTTTCTACCGAAGGTTGTTGGACACGACGAGGTCTGCCACTACGTCCAGTGCGGCCTCCTGCTCCAACAACTACCCTAGATCCAGCCATCGTATTCTGGAAAGGAAAACACAAACATCATCACTCAATGAACTATTTAGTACAAGGATGCTAAGGCTAACAGGTAATAACAGTGGCCAGTTTTGATTAGCTGATCAAGTTACTTTCCGTGTCCTATACACTTCCCCTTATGAGTCTATTTGTGTTGGTTCTATATTAAACAGTTAATCAATCAAACATTCAGAAAATCCTATCCCTACAAACACATATCCTTTCTTTAGCAATTAAGCTAACATTAACATTCATTATTCAACCATACCCTTTACCGTTACGGAGCTTGCTTGAGTGACAAATGGCTATCTTGAACTAGCATCTTCTTTCATTTCTTATTTAAATCCCATTCTCTGTTCGAGTCTAAGCATGTAGGATGCTTAAATCTCTCGAACTTTGCTCTGATACCAACTTGTAAGGCCCCGTTACCGGTGCCTCACATTTGGACGTTGGATTTACTCATCAACATAGTTCTAACCATCAGAGTTAATAAAAACATTCGCGGAATATAAAAACGTTCATAAAACATTTCATAACCAACCGTAACTTGTCTTAAAACAACATCTCGTCTTTCAAAATAAACAAAACATTAAACTAAAACCTCTTGAGTCTTCCGATGCCAACCTGTTATTCAATGCCACGTGTTCCCCTCAAGCGAGCTGCCTCATTCTACTCACCTGCGTGCATACTAAAAGTCAGCTACGCTGAGTGAGTTCTAGTTAATCACATAGCATACAATACATTCATAACTACATACTTTCATACTTTTCGTTTATAATATACTTACTTACCTTCGTACTTTGTTTCTTTCATATACTTACCTTACGTTTTAAAATTCGTCATTAAGGCATACACTTACCATTTCAAGGTAAGTGTATTAACATTCACATCGAGTATGCACACAGCCCTGAAAACATAACAAGGAAATGGGGCTAGAACTTACCTGAACACGGTTACGTTCACCGTTAATCGTTATTCCTTTCTTGAGCTGTGCACGGCTAACTGTATAAAAATTACACATATCAATCAACTGTCGCTATCTATATTGTGTTTATAGTTCAATTATAACCCACAACGAACGGGGGTCTGGGGGCAGCGGGGTTCTAGGGGCGGCAGCCCCTAGCGGGGTCTAAGGGGCAGAGCCCTTAGCTGGGGTTAAACTGCCAGGTCAGCTTGGAAAAATTTTATTTTCGTTAACTGTCTTAACACATTTTTCATTAGAATTTTAAATTATTTTTCTAATTTGTTAACTCATTCTTCATAATAAATTAAGTCGGATTCGCTATCTGATTCGTCACCTTGTATTTATGAGCGGACATAAATGTAAGCGAACATACATGTTACGCGAACTTAACTTAGGCGAACTTAGTGTCCGGCGAACTTAACGTCGGCGAACTTAATGTCCAACGAACTTAGCTTGGCGGGCTTGCTGCACGCGAACTTGGCTGCAGCAAACTTAGCTGCGGGCGAAGTTGCCCAGTAGCAGCTACGGGTTTGATTTTTGACCCAAAAACATCTCTGTTTCAACATGTAATTCTTGGACATGATATTAACCAAACCCGCGATCATTCCCATGGTCTTTTTCGGGTAAAACTTGGCCCGGAAAAGCATAAAGTTTGGACCTTTAGTCTTAAATGTTCAATACTGGGTCTAGGTTTTATTTTAAATGAGTCATATGCAGCCGTAAGTTCGTTAAGTTCGTTTCTAACATCAAGTTTGCTACTTTAATACTCGTTTATACCCGATCTACTCTAGGTTCAAGCTTCAAGGCTAACCGTTCATAAAAACTTAAACTTTAAAGATAAAAAGACATACCTTTACGTGTTTTAAGGTTACGGTTTAGCTTGGTTATGAACTTTAGGTCTTGTATCTATCTTGTACTACGAGGATCTATCAAGAATCGACGTTTGTTTGGCTCGGATCTCACTTCTCCCTCTCTCGGCCGTATATATGGTGTAGGTGTATGTGTGTGTTTTTGAGTGTGTAGAGAATAAGATGAAAAGAAATGAGGATTTAGGGTTTTAGGGTGGTTTAAGGGAGTATTTATACTCCTAAGGCCCATGGACCTAAGGCCCATTACTCTTTAATCCTTTTTAATTATCCAAGTCCATCATTCTTCTTTATTTAACACTAAATTAATTATTTAACACACGACAATTTAACACAACTCTCTTTATTTAATATTAGAATATTTAGGATGTTACAAATTATTTTCAAAGTCAATATAAAAATTTTTATCTTTCCAAAGTTATTTGAAAATTTATTTATTGTAAAATTGTTTTTAAGTTTTGCAAATTTAACAAAATATTAATATCAGTGATTTAAAAGTTTGTTGCAAGATTGGTCAAAATAAAAAATCAATTCATAATTTTTTGGAGTTGACTAATTCTAATCTTTTATATTTTGTAACTATTTTGAAAATATTTCAAAACGAGTTGTTTTGAAAGAGTATCAAATTTGTTAGTTTTAAAATTACCGCCAAAAAATGGTTTTTATTGATATATCTTTTTTGGTTAATGGTTTAAGTTAGAAAGATGTTTTATGTTGTCATTTTACTTTGTTTGTTGTTATATGTTATTTTGTTTTAATAAAAACAACAATTTAATAAAAACAACTTTATTAATGTTCAAATGTTACTCATTATTAAATATGTTATTATGGTATATTTAATTTGGATGCTATTGTTTTATTATATTTTCAGGTGGTGAAGCAAAATGAGTTTCTTTTGATAGAATGTTTGAAGAAGTTGATGGTGGATTAATATGAAAGAACATGTTTATGTCTTTTTTTTGATGTTTTTTGGTTGTTACATTAACTTATCGTAACTTTTAACTTTTAATATCTAGACAATGTAAATGGTTAACGTTTTGGTCCGAAAGTTTGAAGAAGTTTTGTGTTGATTGAATTTGTTGTTTAAATTTATTATATTTATTGACATATTTTTCCACCCTTATGTAAAACGGGCTATACCCTAGTATAACCATTAGATCCTCACAATTTAACGGATCGTGCAGATGTGTGTATTTATCAATATGTAATCAAACAATTTTCATTTCTTTTTAGTAACTAATTTTATGTTCTCTTTCAATATAGCATAAAAAATACTGATATTTTATATTTATTTTCCTTCTCGTTTCCTTCTAAAAAAATAGCAGGGAGCTTTTGGTATTCAAAGTTGCCATTATGGCATTAGACTTAAACTTACAAAAATACTAACCACATCCATACCAATATGCGCACTTTCAGTCATATCCAAAACGCCCATAAGTTTGCTAACACAAACCAAATAACCATATCTTTAAGCTCACTAGTAATTTGAAATAAACTCTTTCTAATATGTTGGTTCCACCAAAAGTCAACTTTGGCCCAAATTTGGTCTACTCTAAAAAATCAACTTTGACTAAAAGAATTTAAAATCAAACGTATACAACACAAAGTAGTAGCAAAATTGACATGAAATAAACCCATACTTTCAAAAGCGAACAAGTTTTAACTGCCATAAGACAAATAAAAAGTTAAAACTTGCCCAAGGCAGTGCAACATATGTTAACCGCCTATTCTGAGCTATTTTTACCCATTCGGGCACGCTAAAATAACCCAACATATGATATAAACACCAATTATGACCTAAAATTTGATACTTAGAATATTGTAGAACATACAAAAGCTTAAAGAACCGAAACACAAATAAACAAAATTAACAAAAAAAAAATCAAATCATCAAGTATTAACTAAAAAGGATAGGTTTCTCCCCACTTGACATATGCCAACTATGGATTTAGTAAGAAAATAAAAGGGAGAAATCTTGCAATCAGCAACATCTGATATCCATACGGAAACACTGAAATAACCCTCTTGATCAGTTTGGTAAGTTAATCAAATTGGAAATTAAGTTTGCATTTATTCTTTGGCCTACGGTTTTGAAAGTCAGGCTAGAATGCCTGTTTTGACTTTATACTTAACGAAAAAAAGTCAACCCAAACTCGTTTTCTCCCGAGCCAAATTGAATATCTTTGAAAGGTAAACCTTTTGAACCCGAACGAAATTGATACATTTTTAAACAAAAACTATGTTGAGTGTCTTTTATTTCAAAACACAAGCATACTTAATATGACAAAACCTATTCATGTTTTGTCATTTTCACACTTATGTAGCCTAAAAACTTGTACACAAAACAGAAGACCTTTTTATTACATGGGTCAAATATATGTTGTTTCATGAAACAATTCATTTATGGTTTGACAGAGGCTTAACAAATTAGAAAATTTATAAATCCTTGTAAAATATGACAAAGAACCTAAACCAAGATGACAATTGTATAAAAAAACGTTTTGGCCAAAGTCTAAATCACTTTTTTTAAAAAGCGAACCGAACCCATTGTGATAACCGAAAACCAAAAAACTAAACCCAGTTGTTTTAAAAACGCAAACACTGAATGTTTGACTTTTGATTCAGTTTGATTCCAAAACGAGCTATGCACTAACCTACGGATCAAAATCAACATGTTTTTCTCACCAAATGGTATGTAATCAAACGGTTTAGCGCATTCAAGTGCGGTCGGACTCAAATATCTAGAAAAATCCCCTATTTCGATCTGTTGCAGACTTGTAGATGCTTCATGCATAAAATATGCAATTTATTAAAGAGTTATAATAAACATTCGAAACTTTATAAAAGAGATTAAAAAAATACGCATAAAGTGCAGGTTACCTTTAGCCAAGATATTATGCACATGAACATCTGATTTTGCTGATATGGGATTCACATCTTGGATCCGTCTAAACATACTTCAAATTGAACAAATTAGTTAATAACAAAAGAAATAATCAAATCAATATTATAAAACTACTTAATTCAAACTGAAAAGCATTGTTAGCTAGAAATTGAGATAAAGAATCAAGAGAGAAGAAGATACCACAATCAATAGCTAACTTCATTTAATCATCAATCTCAGTAGTTATACAACGATCTCAACTAACTCGCTAACTATCATCACCAACTAACTATTTACCATGTTACACTTTCAGACCTTTGACTATTTAACAATGACTAAATGACCCTTTGAATTATGATACTAACAAAGCTCCCCCCGCTAAAACATTCTTGTCCTAAAGAATTAAACGAACGAAATCTCAACTGAAATTCATCTTCAAACTCCCAAGTGGCTTCATCAAGAGGAACACCATGCCAATTGACCAATACCTGATAAGCCATTTGGTTACCTTTGTGAGCCAACCTTCTATCAACAAATGCACGAGGTTGAAACCAAAATCTAGGACTTGAAGGTAGTGAAATAGTTGGTACATGCTGTCCGTGGGCTTTCTTCAGCAAGGACACGTGAAAAACAGGATGTATGTGAGACTCCTGAGGCAAGTCCAGCTTATAAGCTACTGCACCAATCTTTTCTAAGATCAAGAAAGGACCATAAAACTTAGGACCAAGCTTAGAGTACTTCTGAGTTTTAAGAGAAGTTTGGACAAAAGGTCTCAACTTTAGATAGACCCAATCTCCACTAGCAAAACTTCGCTCACTTCTGTTTCAATCAGCATACTGTTTCATTCTGTTGCGAGATCAGCTAAAGTTTGTTTAAGACTAGTAATCATAGCCTCCTGATCCCTATGTAATACCTCAACTGCTTCAACCTTAGTGTCATTAGTAATATAAGGGATATGAAAAGAAGGAGGATACCCATATAATGCCTGAAAAGGAATAGTTTTAATGGATGAATGATAGGTGGTGTTATACCACCACTCTGCTAAACTCAGCCACTTCAACCATTGGGTAGTGGTTTGCATACACATGCATATGAGATAGGTTTCCAAGCACCTGTTCAACACCTCAGTCTGGTCATCAGTCTGAGGGTGATATGCAGTAGAATATGCCAACTGAATGCCTTGAAATTTCATAAACTCTTTCCAAAACAGACTGGAAAAAATTGGGTCATGATCAGATACAATGGTAAGAGAGTTACCATGTAATTTGAAGATAGTATCCAAGAACACTTGAGTTATTTGAGTTGCAGTAAAAGGGTGGGCTAAAGCGGTAAAATGGGCATATTTAGTCAATCTGTCAATAATGACCAAAATAGTGTCTTTACTTTGGACCTTAGGTAAGCCAGAAATAAAGTCGATAGAAATTGTAGGGGTATGGTACTAAAACCCGATTCTACGACCCTAAATCTATTATGTTTGGCTTATTTCATTACATGGACTAATACGATGTTATTGGGCCGAGGGGGTTTTCTGGAGGTAACCCTAACTGGGCTAGGCCCATTAGGGTACCATGATGGTGGCCATGAGACTCTATATAAGGAGGTCTCCACCTCCTTATCAAGGGTCATGCTCAGTAAGAGCCACCGCCACTTTTTGTGTCTGTGAACAAGAAATCCTCAGGATATCTTAGCAGTCGCCTCCACACCCCCCGAAACCATTGCAGGTCTCGACATTGCAGGTCGCCGGCGCAGCCGCAGAAGAAGAAGAAGATCAAGACGTGGTTCGTTCATCTCGAAAATCCGTGGAAACATCGTCATGGATCAGGTAAGATTCATTTCGTGATTCGACATTGGCGCCATCCGTGGGACGGCAACGAACTGCCCTTCGATCTTCATCTCGGCTGTCAGATCTCTCCCAAGAAAAACGCAGATCTGGAAGTTTACAGAAAAAGGCTTCAAAGCTTGTTCTATTTAAAGCTCAAAAAGATCCATAGATCTAAAAAGAGGCTTCCAGATCTGGGCAAGAAGGAAAATCCGTGATTCGAATGATCAGATCTCCGAATCTGTGAACCTGTGATTCAGGATCTCCGAATCTGTGATGGTTTTAAATCTGCTCCGGATCTTCAGATCTGTCCAGATCTGATTTACAGATCTAGGTCTAGATTACAGACCTGGATTTTAGGTCCAAAGTTGCAGATCTGACTCTTAAATTGCAGATCCAGAAGTTACTAGACTTCCGCCGCCATGTACGCACGCCCGGGGTTTCTCACTCCGCAGCCGTGCATGTGCCGCCGCGGAAACCACCATCTGGGTTTTGTGCAAGAGACCTCCGCCATGCACACGCACTTGCGAGTCACCACTCTATCGCCGTGCATGCGCGTATCAGGCTACGCGCCAAGGTTGGGAATCCTCCTAATATCCAATATGGCTACGCGCCAAACTTCAAGGTTGGGAATCCTCCTAATTTCCCATATGGCTACACGCCAAGGTTGGGAATCCTCCTAATATCCCATATGGCTACGCGCCAAACTTCAAGGTTGGGAATCCTCCTAATTTCCCATATGGCTACGCGCCAAAACTTCAAGGTTGGGAATCCTCCTAATATCCCATATGGCTACGCGCCAAGGTTGGGAATCCTCCTAATATCCCATATGGCTACGCGCCAAGGTTGGGAATCCTCCTAATATCCCATAAGGCTACGCGCCAAAATTTCAAGGTTGGGAATCCTCCTAATTTCCCATATGGCTACGCGCCAAACTTCAAGGTTGGGAATCCTCCTAATTTCCCATATGGCTACGCGCCAAACTTCAAGGTTGGGAATCCTAATATCCCATATGGCTACGCGCCAAACTTCAAGGTTGGGAATCCTCCTAATATCCCATATGGCTACGCGCCAAAACTTCAAGGTTGGGAATCCTCCTAATATCCCATATGGCTACGCGCCAAGGTTGGGAATCCTCCTAATATCCCATATGGCTACGCGCCAAACTTCAAGGTTGGGAATCCTCCTAATTTCCCATATGGCTACGCGCCAAGGTTGGGAATCCTCCTAATATCCCATATGGCTACGCGCCAAACTTCAAGGTTGGGAATCCTCCTAATTTCCCATATGGCTACGCGCCAAACTTCAAGGTTGGGAATCCTCCTAATTTCCCATATGGCTACGCGCCAAACTTCAAGGTTGGGAATCCTAATATCCCATATGGCTACGCGCCAAACTTCAAGGTTGGGAATCCTCCTAATATCCCATATGGCTACGCGCCAAACTTCAAGGTTGGGAATCCCCCTAACATCCCATATGGCTACGCGCCAAACTGCAAGGTTGGGAATCCTCCTAAGATCCCATATGGATACACGCCAAACTTAGGGGTTGGAAATCCTCATACCATATGTTCACGCATCACATATGCTCACGCATATTACACATGCTTACGCATCACATGCTTACGCATCACACGCTCGCATATGTAACAGTCTACAAGCACGCGCATGCAACATCTGCGCGTGGCGCATAACACAAAACCAAAGTCTACACGCACGTGCATGCAACATCTGCACGTGGCGCGTGACATAAAGTAGCCCGTAAGTCGCCTCACGCGCAGGCTTTATTATTCACAAAGCTCATAAGACGCCTCGCGCGCAAGCTGTTATTATTCTTATGGCCCGTAAGTCGCCTCACGCGCTGGCTTTATTATTCACACAGCCCATAAGACGCCTCGCGCGCAAGCTGTTATTATTCTTATGGCCCGTAAGTCGCCTCATGCGCAGGCCTTTATTATTCACACAGCTCATAAGACGCCTCGCGCGCAAGCTGTTATTATTCTTATGGCCCGTAAGTCGCCTCATGCGCAGGCCTTTATTATTCACAAAGCTCATAAGACGCCTCGCGCGCAAGCTGTTATTATTCTTATGGCCCGTAAGTCGCCTCACGCGCTGGCTTTATTATTCACACAGCCCATAAGACGCCTCGCGCGCAAGCTGTTATTATTCTTATGGCCCGTAAGTCGCCTCATGCGCAGGCCTTTATTATTCACACAGCTCATAAGACGCCTCGCGCGCAAGCTGTTATTATTCTTATGGCCCGTAAGTCGCCTCATGCGCAGGCCTTTATTATTCACAAAGCTCATAAGACGCCTCGCGCGCAAGCTGTTATTATTCTTATGGCCCGTAAGTCGCCTCATGCGCAGGCCTTTATTATTCACAGCTCATAAGACGCCTCGCGCGCAGACATTATTAATCTCAAAGCTCGTAAGGCGCCTCTCGCGCGCAGGCTTTTATTATTCTTAGCTCGTAAGTCGCCACTCGCGCAGGCTCTATTAACATAGCTCGTAAGTCGCCTTTGCGCGCCAGCTTCATTATTCTACAAGCTCGTAAGTCGCCTCGCGCGCCAGCTTCTTTATTATTACAGCTTATAAGCCGCCTCACGCGCCAGCTTCATTATTCTACAAGCTCGTAAGTCGCCTCGCGCGCCAGCTTCTTTATTATTACAGCTTGTAAGCCGCCTCACGCGCCAGCTTCATTATTCTACAAGCTCGTAAGTCGCCTCGCGCGCCAGCTTCTTTATTATTTTACAGCTTGTAAGCCGCCTCACGCGCCAGCTTCATTATTATTACAGCTCGTAAGTCGCCTCGCGCGCCAGCTTCTTTATTATTACAGCTCGTAAGTCGCCTCGCGCGCCAGCTTCTTTATTATTTTAGCTCGTAAGTCGCTTCTCGCGCCAGCTCCATTATTATTATGACTTGTAAGCCGCCTCACGCGCCAGCTTCATTATTATTACAGCTCGTAAGTCGCCTCGCGCGCCAGCTTCTTTATTATTTTAGCTCGTAAGTCGCTTCTCGCGCCAGCTCCATTATTATTATGACTCGTAAGTCGCCTCACGCGCGAGCTTCATTATTATTATAGCTTGTAAGTCGCCTCGCGCGCAGGCTTTTATTACAACATGTCACCATCATGAAGAAAGCCTCTCAAAACTCAGACAATAAAGACAAGGCCAAAGAAAAGGGAAAAAACCGCCTCACACCTTATAAAGTCCAACGCTCCACCTAGACGCTTGCGCGCCCAGGAGCAACACTGGACTTGGGGGGGGCTTGTAGGGGTATGGTACTAAAACCCGGTTCTACGACCCTAAATCTATTATGTTTGGCTTATTTCATTACATGGACTAATACGATGTTATTGGGCCGAGGGGGTTTTGTGGAGGTAACCCTAACTGGGCTAGGCCCATTAGGGTACCATGATGGTGGCCATGAGACTCTATATAAGGAGGTCTCCACCTCCTTATCAAGGGTCATGCTCAGTAAGAGCCACCACCACTTTTTGTGTCTGTGAACAAGAAATCCTCAGGATATCTTAGCAGTCGCCTCCACACCCCCCGAAACCATTGCAGGTCTCGACATTGCAGGTCGCCGGCGCAGCCGCAGAAGAAGAAGAAGATCAAGACGTGGTTCGTTCATCTCGAAAATCCGTGGAAACATCGTCATGGATCAGGTAAGATTCATTTCGTGATTCGACAGAAATGTCAGTAAATATATGAGTAGGGATGGGTAGGGGCTGCAATAAACCCGGGGTAGCAATAGGCTCATACTTAGCTTGTCGGCATTGATGACATTCTTTCACAAACTTGAATACTTCTTTAGCACAACCCTTCCAGTAGCAAAAAAAAATCACTTTTCTCAAAGTAGGCACATAACTTGAGTGACCACTTACTGCAGAAGAATGAAATAATGTCAAAATATCTTTCTTCAACTCACCATCATTACCAATCCACAATTTACTCTTCCTTCTTAACATATTATCCTTCCAAGTAACATTAGGAACCAGTTGACCTTGAACTAACTTGTGAATAATGGATTGAAGATGTGAATCATGTTCCCAAGATGCTTGAATTCTCTTCAATAATAGAGGGTCAATGGAACTCATACCCAATTCAAATAATGCCAACCCTTGCATTCTAGATAAGCCATCATCAACCAAATTATCAATCCCCTTTTTATACAATATATCATATTGTATCCTATTAACTTGGCTAACCACGCCTGTTGTAATGGTGTAGTAATCTTTTGAGTCAATAAGAACTTCAAGCTCTTATGATCAGTTTTGATTAAGAACTTTTTAGTAATCAAATAATGGTGCCATTGTTTAACAACCATTATGATTGCTAAAAGCTCTTTTTCATAAACTGAAAGATTAAGTTGCCTAATAGAAAACGCCTTGCTGATAAAAGAAATAGGATTACCTTCTTGAATAAGAACTGCACCCATTCCCTTTGAAGAAGCATCAGTTTCAATAACAAATGTCTTAGTAAAATCAGGCAAAGCCAAGACTGGTGCGAAAGTTAAGGCAAACTTTAACTGATCAAAGGCTTGTTGTGCTTCGGTGGTCCAAATAAATGATTCATCCTTCTTGAGTAATTCAGTTAATAGTCTTGCACAAACTCCAAAATCCTTGTTAAACCTTCTGTAATAGCCGGTCAATCCCAAAAAACCTCTTAATTGTTTAAGATTATGTGGTATTGGCCATTCCTTTATGGCTATAATTTTCTTAGGACCAGTCTGCACCCTTTGACCAGAAATAATATGACACAAATACTCTACTGTAGCACCTCCAAATAAACATTTAGACTGCTTGGCCATCAAAGAATGAGCTCTCATAAGTTTCAAAACTTGTTCAAGATCATTCACATGTTGAGCCATGGTTGGACTGTAGACTAATATATCATCAAAGAAAACCAATGTGGTTTTCCTAAGCAATGGTTTGAATGTTTCATTCATTAATGATTGGAATGTTGCAGGAGAATTAGTCAACCCAAAGGGCATGACTACAAACTCAAACAACCCTTTATGGGTTCTAAAGGTTGTTTTATGAATGTCCCTCTCATCCAATATTATTTGATGATAACCAGCTCTTAAATCCACCTTAGAAAACACAGTACCCCCCCCCCCCCCTAATTCATCCAGTAACTCTTCAATTAATGGAATAGGGAATCTGTTTTTAATAGTAGCTTCATTTAGTTGCATGTAGTCAACACAGAATCTCCAACTACCATCTTTATTTTTCACTAGAACCACTGGGGATGCAAAAGCACTATGGCTATTCCTGACTGTACCAGCATCCAACAACTCTTGAGTCAACTTTTCCAAAACATCCTTTCGACCTGCATGATATCTATAAGCTCTTTGATTGATGGTGACATTCTCATATTTTAGCAAAATTTGATGGTCGCAATTTCTTTTAGGAGGTAATGTAGTAGGTACCTCAAAGATATATTGAAACTATTGCAGTAAAGTATCCAACTGGCTGCTAAGGGTAATATTGGAAATAGTAGTGTCATGTTGAAAAAAACCTACTACCCGCAGCCTGCAAATTGTATAATTGGGCAGAAACCACTCTTTGGACCAACAAACTTTCTAATTTCTCAGAAGAACATAGTTGCAAACTTTTAGAATCAATGCCTTTTAGCTCATACATTTGATCAGCCACTTTAAACTTAATGGTTAACTCTTTAAAATTCCATATAATGTCATTGAGAGTTTGCAACCATTGCATTCCCAAAACCATGTTATAATTGCTTAGAGGAATTAAATGACATCAGTTGTAAACCAATTACCTTGCATACACCATTTAAATTTTTCACATAAATGAGTGCATGGTAGTTTTTTACCATTAGCTATTGTGATGCTTAATTACCTGATGGATTTAACAAGACATTTCATCTTAATAGCCAAATCTCTATTAAGGAAATTGTGTGTAGGTCCTGAGTCTATAAGGATCTGGAGGGGTTTAGTACCAATTGATCCTTGTACTCTCATAGTAGAAAAAGAATTCACCCCCATGATAGCATTTAATAAAATACATGGATCTTGTAGTTCTTGCCTTAGGACTTCTACATGGTCATTACACCTTTCTTCCGTCATTTCTACTATTTTAATAGAGAATAACTGCTTGTTTTTACAAATATGATTCGAAGTATACTTTTCGATACATCCAAAACATTCACCATTGGCCCTTTTTTCTTTAATTTATTTATGGCTTAACTTTCTAGCATTAGGAATCTTAAACTTTAAAGGTGGAGCAGGTAACAGGGGTAAGTTCACACCACCACCACGTCTATTACCATAATATGTGGTTCTTGAGGTAGATAAAGAATATGATGGTTTAAAGGATCTATAATAATTAGTTTAAAAACCCCCTCAAATATCATTATACTTGATGTGCTAAAAGTAGTCAAATAATAAATAACTAAAATTATACTAATCTAGACACTAAGTAATACTCTAGACCCCTAAACTTAACTTAAACTACTAACCGGCAAATGAACCGGTCGACTCTAGTACAACTAAGTAAGTCCGGATATCGAACCCACGGGACTCTTTAAATTACGAAACTAGCAAATAAGACTCAACTACAAGGCACGACTATTTATTAATAATGTTTGAGGGGGAATTTAATACTAATAATTAAGACTAAATAATTATTAACTAAAAATTACTTAACTATTAAACTAATATTAAACTAATTAAAACCCTAAACCTAATTAATATAATAATAATAAACATAATCATTACCTTAAACTTAATTAATTAATTAAACTTAAACCTAATTACTTTTAACTAATAAAACAATTAAACACTTAGATTAACTCAGATGATAAAGATAACTACCCAGGCCAGAATCCCCAAAGTTACGGTTATTAAATAAATGGAAAACGCAAGCTATGGAACTGGGATCATAAAATAGACCATTGACAGAAAACCCAAACAAGACCATTGAACTTCAAGAAGACGCCTATGGATTTCTTACAAGTTTTAAGACTCACTAGTTTTATATTAAACTTCCTTACGGTTATTTAATCGCTTATGCCTAAGTATCAACAACCTATCACCACCACATCAAGTTTTCCCCGGCAGCGGCGCCTAAAACTTGATGTGCTAAAAGTAGTCAAATAATAAATAACTAAAATTATATTAATCTAGACACTAAGTAATACTCTAGACCCTTAAACTTAACTTAAACTACTAACCGGCAAGTAAACCGGTCGACTCTAGTATAGCTAAGTAAGTCCGGATATCGAACCCACGAGACTCTTTAAATTACGAAACTAGCAAATAAGACTCAACTACAAGACACGACTATTTATTAATAATGTTTGAGGGGGAATTTAATACTAATAATTAAGACTTAATAATTATTAACTAA
Source organism: Bidens hawaiensis (assembly GCF_021521415.1). NCBI lineage: Eukaryota > Viridiplantae > Streptophyta > Magnoliopsida > Asterales > Asteraceae > Bidens > Bidens hawaiensis. Next base: position 44,703 of record NW_027498561.1, read on the forward strand.
AAATTACTTAACTATTAAACTAATTAAAACCCTAACCTAATTAATGTAATAATAATAATAAAACATAATCATTACCTTAAACTTAATTAATTAATTAAACTTAAACCTAATTACTTTTAACTAATAAAACAATTAAACACTTAGATTAACTCATATGATAAAGATAACTACCCAGGCCAGAATCCCCAAAGTTAAGGTTATTAAATAAATGGAAAACGCAAGTTATGGAACTGGGATCATAAAATAGACCCTTGACAGAAAACCCGAACAGGACCCTTGAACTTCAAGAAGACGCCTATGGATTTCTAACAAGTTTTAAGACTCACCAGTTTTATATTAAAATTCCTTACGGTTATTTAATCGCTTATGTCTAAGTATCTTTTATGACGAAAACCTACCTTACAGCGCGGAATTCAAAAGATAGCAAAGTAGACCCAATTAACTTAATAGACTAAGCTGACAATCAAACCTAGACGGATTCCTTACGAAGAACTAAATCTAGCAATCCCGACAAGCAAAGATCTATCAACAACCTATCATATTACAGCTTTCTAGGCTAGCAGTTCACTTTTATCTATTTACTTGATTTTATTGTTTCTATGATTTTTAATGCATATTAATCACAAACTAGCCAAGAACACACAGTAAATGACCTAACAAAACCCTATCCTATGAAACAATCAACAAGGGCAATGTGAAACAATAAATTCAAGTAAACAAAACCAAGCAATCATACGCATCAATTAAATCAAACTCAACCGTTTACTTAGAACATAAAATCCATAACGAAACGAAATTCAAATAAAAATCAAACCGAACTAAGGTTCATCACGACCTAGGTAGTTTATGGAATTTAGCCTAGCATCATAAAGTCTAAATCAAACAAAACAAGTAATACTGAAAACATGGTAAAAATATAAAGAACGGGGAATCGAAGATGATAAAACCCGTAAACTTCAAATGTGAACGTGTAGCTCTTCACCGGCTGTCTTCTTTCCTTCAAAATCACCACGAAACTTGAAAGATAGCTCCAAGAACTCTAAAATTCGGCTTGGTTCTTCAGGTTATGTTCAGGTTTAAGTTTAAGATGTTTAAATACCCAAAACAAGGCCCAACAAGTAATAAAAAACGAAGCTTTGCCTAGGCGCCGCGCGACAGGCTTTGGCCTCCCCGGTCGTGCGGCGCGGCGTGCTCCACCAAGGGGGCCGGTCAGACTGGCCCGGTCTGACCGATTCTCTTTTCTGACTCCTTCTGACGCGTTCCGGATCTCCGTTTTTGCTCTTTTTAGCTCGTTTTTCGTCCTTTTTTATCACGATCAACTCCCGGAACCTACGAAACATAAAAGTGTTAGTAGTATACCGATCTCGATTAAAAACGAATAAAAAAAATTAAAATATTAATTAAAATATACATGGGAAACATAAACATTTAGCATTATATCAATCTAATAGGTTGTGCTGGGGACATATTATTATCATTTTGAACTCTAGCCAGCATACAAGCTTCTGGTAGATTTCTTTGCCTAACCAACTTCACAGGGTTTCCAATTTTAGGATTAATGGCTCTTAAAAACATGCTTACAGCATACTCATCACAAATGTCAACCCTAGTCATTGCTAAATCAAACTCTTTAAAAAATTCATCAAGAGGTCGAGTAATTTGTTTCAAATCCGCTAAAGAACCCATAACATACTGATTAAGGCCTAAACCAAATCTTGAAACCATAAATCCTTTATACTCATACCACAACATACCTTCAATACTACCACCCCTAGAACAACAAATGATTGATGCCAAAGTAAAGCTGCATCCTCTAAATGAACTACAACATAACGAACCTTAAGGGTTTCAGTAGTGGCATCGATTTCAAAGAAGTGTTCTGCTCTGTACAACCATCCCTTTATGTTTTCTCCATTAAACTTCGGAAAATTTATCTTGGTCGGTTGATTATGGCTACTGTGGAAAGGATGTAGATGTGAATTGTCATGCTGTTGATACACACCAGCGCCATGGTTCTGATGACTGTTGTTTTGATTATTGTTGGATACTCTGAATGATTTCATTCATTTGATATTCCATTTGTGTCTTCATCAAAGTGATATGCTCGGAGTTCTTCGTGAAAGCTGATTCCATTCGATTCAAGACTACATCATGTTCTTGTACTCGCTGATCCATTTACATATTTTGAGTAGTCATGGCTGATTGAAACAAAATCGAAATTAGGGAAAAATTGATTGAAATTTGGGGAAATTGAATTGATCGAACAATTGATCAATTCTTGAAGAATTGAAACTAAATCGAAGTATTTTTTAATGTAACAGAAATTAAAATCGATCAAGCAACGATCAATTTCAGCGTATTGAAACGAAAATGAAGAACAATTTGAATTTGGTGATGAAATCAGGCGTGTTCCGAGGAAAGAATTGCTTTGATACCAGTTTGTTAGCTAGAAATTGAGATAAAGATCAAGAGAGAAGAAGATACCACAGTCAATAGATAACTTCATTCAATCATCAATCTCAGTAGTTATACAACGATCTCAACTAACTCGCTAACTATTATCTCAAACTAACTATTTACAATGTTACACTTTCAGACCTTTGACTATTTAACAATGACTAAATGATCCTTTGAATTATGATACTAACAAGCATCAATTACCTAATTTGAAAATCTTCTTCATTGTAAGTACTATCAGCTGAAGAAGTCAAGTAAATTTGTCAGGAGCTTGAATTCAAGAATACCATTGATCCAAAGTTGTTTCCGTCGAGCTAACACCGATCGAATTTGTGAATTTTGTCTCTCTTCATCAAGTCAGCTGCTGATCTATACATGCATATATATATATATATATATAAAGGCATAAAGTTTATAAATATAAGATAAATTTATCTAGTTTATTCGGTAAAACTTAAGTGTTTGCAGATTTGTATAGTCAAAATTATGGTTTGTAACGACTGTGGTTGCACCATTGTATACAAAAGTCTAAATCTATAAAAATTTTGTAAATAGTTAACAATCATTATAGATAAAAATGGGTGATTAAAAGTTGTTTTTAGATCTGTACTTAAGTTAAACATAGTCTGTAGTACAAATTTGATCATATAATACTACAAAGTTTGTTGTTTATTAGTAATTATATATATTCAAGTTTTGGGTTTAGAACTTTTTAAAAATCATTAAAAACAAAGTATGCTGCTAAAATGACTGAAAACATAGTTTCGCAAGAAAAAAACACCCTTTTTAAATCGACCGGTTTTGACCTGAACAAAACTAACAACTCTTTAAAACAGCCCACTTTGCCACTAACCAAACCAATACCTTAATAAAAACAACCCGTTGTGAACCGAGCCAAACCGATACCTTTTTTAATAAATGATTATCAAGAATAAAATATTTCTAATTTTAAAAATGAGTTAATAAGGGTATAGTTACATATTTACCTAATGCTTGAACAACAAATCATTTTATTAAAATCAGGAACCCATTGTAACTCATACTAAAATTAATGACAAATACTGTCATAGTTAAATTGGAGTATTACTATAAGAACTTGTAGACAAAGGAAAATCAATCATCAGACTATAAAAAAATCACGATTCAAGCACACACCAAGCATGAAACGAACCGACCTGCAGTGAAAGTAAGTGTTATGAGCACACAGATTAATCCCAAATTCATGATTCAAGCACATACCAAGCTAAAATGAACTATTTGATTGGCTATATACCTAACACAGTTCCACTCGAAGGCATCACACATCTACAACACAAATAGTGTACTCATCCATAAGTTCCCAAAGCATCAATCCCGTAATTTTCATATGAACTCTAGCTAGCCCTACGTACAACATATATTAGCTCTCAAGTAATAGGAAACAAACAAATTGCAACAAACCGAGCAAAAAAAACACAGATATGCAATTTACCGTGTTTAAGAGACCTACTGCCAGGCGGTGGCTGTGCAGTAGTTGTTACAAGTTACAACAACAACGAAACCCAAAAAGCGGACATGCAAAAGCACTCGGAACTGATGATGGATCTGAAATCATCGGTGATGGAAATCTGAAAACAACATTTTAGAAAGCAAGTTGAAAATCAAGAAGATGAAATCAAACCTTGGATCTTATGATTTCTTCAAATCGAGCCTCTGTTTATTTATTTTAGCTATCAGTGTGAGAGAGACAGAGAGAGAGAGAGAGAGAGAGAGAGAGAGGTTATTTTGAATGATTATCGATGGGGATATACTGGTTTTGAGGGCAACTTGACGGGATATCTTGGGTTGAGACCCGGTGTATTACAAAGTTGTATATTGTGCATAAAGAATAGTAAAACTCTTTGTGACACTCGTTAATTTCACGTTAACGCCGTTAATCCGAACTCCGTTAATTCAAACTTTAAATCACACGAACTGTAACGTATATCTCATTACATTTAAACTAGGGTTTAGATGACGCATGACAATCACTACACAAGTAGTCTTTCAAAATTTCACCGAAACACACACGAGTCGACTCAAACCATTGGTGAACAAACGATGAATATTATAAACAAGTACTTAGTAAAATTTCGTGTTGCGTTTATATGTGTAAACTTGTGCTTGTATGTATAACATCACGTTATGGATGAAAAAGATTAGTTGGTATTAGAATTAAACTAAATTAAACTTGAGGGTGCTAGTTGTAACATATGATATATTATCTTAATATATAAACAACATTAACATAAACCCTAATCCCCTTCTCTCTCCCTCCTCTTGATCGACGGTTGCCCCACCCTCTCCCCTCCCTCTTGTCGCCGTGAACACACACACACATACATACAATATAATTTCCAAGCTTGTTTGAAGAATTGAAGGTGCTAGTTAGGTAATTTACATCCTCTCTAGTCTATTCTATTGATTTAATTGCATGATTGAACATGTTAATCAAAACCCTAGTTCTTAAAAATTGATGATTGATGATGAGTTAGAGTTACGTACATGATTTTGTGTGCAAAGGTTATTTGTATGTTGAGTTTTAATGAAAACTGATGCTGGACAGATTATTGAATTCGTGTTTAGATGACTGTACCTCGATGTTAATTACATGTTCTGATGTGATTGTTGATTCTACAATATACTAGGTCGAGTCTAGTTTCTGAAAAGTCCGAGTTTGTAATTTTTGGACATATAAAAGTTAGTTTTTATGATTTTACAAAACTGTTGTGCAAGGATGATTCGGGAGACCTGCTGTTAGGCTGTTTTGCGATTTAGATATCTCACAAACGACAAGACCAAATGGGTTGTTTCCACTTCTGGAAGTTAACATATTGAGTTAAGAATCTAACCCAATTGGTCTTGCATTAATTTAATTTACCATTTAACGGGAATAGCAAATATCGTTTTGTTGTGCATGATTTTGACTGCTGTGAGTTTACTGTAATGTTTTGGTCTTTGTGAGAAAACTATGTGGAATAAAAATACAATAAAAATAGTTCTGGAAACCTAACTCATGTGTGCTTTTGTGACGATTTTTGGTTAACTAATTGATATATTATGATCTGTTGAATAGAGTAATCTTTCAAGTAGAAATCTGTCTTGATAAAACTAGCTGCTGAACTATGTGAAAATACATGAAACGTGCTTGTTGCTAGATAATTGCTATGTTTTTGACTAAATTGCCCTTGTGGGGAAAGATTTCTAGTAATGTACAATGTTAGTACTTAATACTTATGTAGTTGCTTACACATGAAACGTGTCACCAATGTGTTTGTCGAGTCACACATAATTCACAAACGAAACACGAGACGTATCTCATGCATAGGTATTATGTGCCGAGTCTAGAGACTCAATAATAGTTCCAACACTTAGAAAATCTCATTCTTGTTTTAGAACGCTAGTGAGGATTTTTCTGTGACGCGCATCTCCCGGTTGACTTGTTTTTGAATTCTTCGCAAACAGTGAGTTTCACGTTCCCCTTTTACTCTTTTAAACGCTTTTTACTTGGGGGAGATAACATACTCCAAAACGCTTTAGATGTTGTTATTAATTATATATCACTTGTAAGGCTAAGTGGCAAGCGAACCAACTAAAGTCCTTCATAACATCGAACCGTTTAATATTTGGATAATAGCGAGTCACTGTTGAGTAGTACTACTGGGTTTGACAAACCCCACCCAAATCTAAACTCGACTGGAGGTCGAGTGGGTGTAATTTTGGCTAACACATTTTCCATGGTCGTGGTAGACATGGTGGCAAGGCAATTGATAAACAGTCAGCTTCGGTGTCGAACACTTAGTAATACTTGTTTTTTAGGCTAGCTAACTATCTATATATAATTGACATAACATTATCTGGTAACGCAAACGCAAAACGCAAACACTTAAACGCAAACAGTTTCTTTAATTATATATGTGAACTCACCAACCCCGTGTTGACACTTTTAGTATGTTATTCTCAGGTAGCCGAGGCGGGCGCGCGGTATAGGAACATGCATTCCATTGAACTCTAACGTTTTGGCAAACTTGTTTTTAAACTGTTATTAATTGGGTTTTAAGTCGTCCTGCGTGACGCAACACTTGGTTTATGAATTTACGCTTCCGCACTTATTTAAACTTAAATGTTTCGTGGTTTGAAAACTTTATTTATGGTGTTTGATTATAACTAATGATTCCGATCCTGTTAGTTCACACCCTCTAACGGTAAAACTCCGTTAGTGGATTTTGAGGGTGTGACACTCTTAATTTAAAGAGTTTTGGTAAATTACCCATCTTGTCCTTCCTATATGTATATTAATATAGTAAGTATAGATATACCCAATTAATTAAAAAAATGACCATATTACTCTAGTTGATTAGATGCGATAAAAGATTTATAATGTATACCATTCGATGCGATAAATCTTCGAATGGTTTGCATTTTTTAAGAAGTGACAAGAGACGATTTGGTTGTCGTTAAAGGTGAGAAAAGTCGATTAAAGTTAAAATAATAACATAGGATATAAACACATTATGTAATGGGAAGAGGTATAATGGTCTATTCGTTAAAAGTGAGCATATATGAAAGTTAATTTTTTTTAAAACATAACGATAGAATGGCATTTATGAAATTATTGTTAATGAATAGGGGTATATATGATACTTTAACTGTTTTGTAAGGACATATATGATATTTTAATTATTGTGTAAGGGCGTATATGATATTTCAAATATTGTTTAGATACATGTGATATTTATAATGTTTGTAAAGGCATATATGAAACTAATCCTTTTTTATTTAACAAGATTAGGATGGGAGAGGACTGAGTTTTCAAGAAAAATCCTATTTTAGTAAAAGTTTTAAAATCACCTTGATAAATAGTTTTTTCTCTCATTCTATTTTGTTAAAAAAAACTCCCTGTCAAATCTCTACTTTAAAAAAATGCCACAACACCATTATAACTATTTTATCTATTGTTTGCTAAAAATTAAAATGGGTGTTTCCCTCCACCACCATATACTTCAATTAATGTGAGACCTAGGGATAGAGGTGTTAAAAGTGTTGGGTTGATGGGCTTCGGGTTGCATGTTGAGATTCTTCAACTCTAACTCAACTCATATCTTTATCCGTGTCGTGTCGTGTCATGTCAACCCATTTGAATTCGGGTTGTGTTTAGGGTCAACCCATTTTACGTTCATTTACGAATGTGAGTAATACTTAGTGGCTTAGTTATAAATTAAACAATCAATTACTCTTATTCATATAAAAAATTTTAATAAGTTTTATAATATATTTAATTATATTTGTGTAGTTAGTTATCTTTCATTCTCAATTCACAAACCTAGTTGCACATATTAGAACTAATATAATAAAATAAAAATGTTGAAAGTGAATAGTAGATAAAAATAATTAAAAGGAATTTAATTTTACTTTTAAAAGTTAATAGATATATGAAAGGTTAGTTCAAATTATTTAACTTTAAAATTAAAAAACTTCTTATCCCTAAAATCAAAATATTAGCTTCACTAAAATTCTTAAACAGGTTAACAAATCTACTCACTTTTTAATAGGATGGGTTCGGGTTGACCCGCCTTTTAGACGGGTTGGTTCGGGTTGACCCGCTTAAGAAAACAAACGACCTAAAACCTATAGTTTTTCGTGTCGGGTTTTGGGTCGTGTCAGGAATTGACGCCCCTAATGAGATCTGACAAAAAATAACCAACCACGTGACAACTGTATTAGTTATTTTAAACATATTTTAATTAATATGGTTCTTGAAAACATTACACACTTTAGTGGTTTACGATATTTTTTTGAGTTAAATCTACGTAGCGGTGATACGACAGAACATTTTCCGGTTATTAGTAAAACCATTATGGATGCCCTAACAGCCTTTAAGTAGTTAATTGACGAAGACACAATACCAACACCAACAAAAGAATGTGATTGACCAATTCAGATACCACTACTATTAGCGAGTGTGTTTTGAGTGGTGTGATTAAGCAATACATCAAACACTTAGGGTATGTTTGGTATATGGTAATGGAATAGATGAAGAAATGGAATGAACATGGTAATGAAGTGGATAATATATACAAAACAATAATGAATGATTATATAATAATAATATAATTAATAACTATAATTGAAAAATAATAATTATTATTATATCATTATAATTATATGATACTAATAATGATTGTTGACTATTTTGACTTTTTCATTCCTTAAAGGAATGAAAAAAAAACATCCATACCCAAAGGAATGAAAATCCTAAAAATGAAAGGAGTTTCATTCTTTGTGGAATGATCTATTTCATTCATGTATGATAACCAAACAAGTTTTTTTGCATTCCTTTAGGGGCTGTTTGGTTCGCAGAATGTTTTGCAAGGAATTGGAATTTGAATTGGAATTGGAATTTGAAATGATTTTTTTGGGAATCCTTCATGTGTTTGGTTGGTACATTTGTTACTGGAATTGGAATTTAAAAACATGTAAAATGACATAATTACCCTAAAATAGTAAATACATAACACTAGCCCATTAAATAATCTTAGCTCCATAACAAAACCCCAAACTATTCCAAGTCCATAACCTTTGTCCCTCCCAAAACGCCTTCGACCTAAAATTTAATTAATATTATCTTTTAATACATTTTAATTAATAAAAAAATTCTAAAAATATATAATTTTAATAAAAAAAATTCCCATCGAAGCATTACTTGAAGTTACGTAATCCTCCTAATAAACTACAAGTATTCAACCATAACAAATTTAATAAAATTAATATAAACAAACATATTCTCCGGACAATTAATTAAAAACATAATATATTAACATAAATGTCCAAACACACGATTAAACGACATAGGACTAAAAATAGTTCCAACATGCGATTAGAATTAGTTCCAACATATGACTAGAGTTAGTCCTAACATACGACCAAAATTAGTTAACCATATGACTACAAAATACAAACACGACTCCGAATTCTTCAAACAAGTTTCCTAGCGGAACTTACTACGATAACAAATACCTAACCCAAGCTTCCCTTTCTTCTTCATCCAAAGTCCAAAATGTCATCACCCTATTAGGGTCATCTTTTATTTTATCATTTGCCCTAAACCTTTCCAATTGAGTCAAAGATGTCATTGTTGAAAGCTCGGTAGTGACCATTAAAGCTTTCTTTTTTATGTCAAGTTCAAACGTTATGTCTTCACTCAACTCGGCCGAAGTCTCTTTTAGACGATCACCAAATAAAACAACCGCATCATTGAAACTCTTAAATAAAGTATCGACTTGGCTAGTGCGTTTTCTTTTCTTACCACGATCACTTGAAGTTTCTTCAACTTGAAAACTTGCATTGGTACCTTTATGATAGCTATGTTCACCAAAATCATCATCCTCTTGATGTTCCTCCTCTTCTTCTTCCATATTCACTTCTTGTTCCATCTCAACCACACTTTTGGCTTTATTACCATTAGCACGATCTTTTCCAAACACAACACAATTCTTCATAGAAAGGAAGCCTTTTGTTTTTCCATTTAGCTGCATGTTTATGACTCTATTTCACATGATGAGAATAAAATAAACCCATTAATACCTATTATGATAAACCAAATACTAAAAAAGTAACATAAAATCTAGCATGTATCTCAAGATAGGTTTCCCAAACTCCAGGAGCACTAGTGGTCACACAATTAAGTTCCTTATCATAACCAAATCCGCTAGTATTTAACATATCATAAACGACTTGCCAATCTCTCTTCATTGTTTTTATTCTTGATTCAATGTGAGGTTTACCCAAAATGCCCGATTCCGGAAGTGATTCTTTCAAGGATGCTTCTAGATGTTGTAGATATCCGGATTTAAAGCCATTATCAGACTTGAATACTCCATTGTTGACCATGTTTACTAAAGCCTCAACAAGTTTTTCATCTTCAATATTACTCCACACTCGGTATTTTCTATTATTACTCATATTAAATCTTTCGCAAGACTTTTGATGATAAGAGTGGTCAACAGATCTAGCATAGTCTGGGGCAACAATTAATGTCACATACAAAAAAATCCTCATAAAAAATAAGCATACGCAACAAAAAAATTAGCTTAACAACATAAACACCAATAAGAACATGTTTTGAGCTAGATTATTTCTAAATAAGCATAAATGTTTTGAACAAGAACATGTTTTGAGCTAGCTTAAAGAAAATAAACATAAACATAAACAAGAACATAAAACAACTCTTTATCAATTAGTAGCACTCCAAAAGTCAAACATGTTTTGAGCTAGATTGTTAAACTAAGTCGGGCCATTCCTACTTATACATTACAAACACAAAATGAGTTAACATTCAATCTCAAGTTAGTAATTGGTTTGAGAATAAAAATTATACAAAGCTGTTTGAAAATAAAATTACACAAAATGAGTTAACATTCAATCTCAAGTTATAATTAAACCAATGGTTTTCATACGAAAGCACAAGTATCTTATACAGCTCTGTGCTTTGTAATGTGTTAAGCTTCAATATCTATTTACTACTAATCAACATGAATAACATAAAATAAATCAAGTTAAAATGGATGGAGGCCCATATAGATTCCAAAAAGCACATGAATGTTCAATTAAAACATCAATTTCTTTGAGGCAATATGTCGAGCACATGGTGTGCAATTGAAGAAACAATAAAAACTCATATTAAACACTAGGCAGTCTCAAATCATCAAACAACCAACACTAATTCAAACAAATTACCAAAATTAAACAAACAAATCACAGTCTGAATTCAAGAAATTAGCAAATAACCAAGAACCGATGATTTAATAAGCAAGAAAAATGGAATTATTTGGTGGCCATGAATATATGGTTAGTTGGTTGGGGAAGAGAAAAGACTTGAGTAAAATCTAGAGAAATTAAATACTAGCAGTAGTAGTATTACATAGCACGGGAATATAGAGGGAGGAAGACTTACCAAACAATAGGAGAACGATGATCGAGATCCGCCAGCGTTGCTAACAACAACAATGGAGGAGATTTCTAACAGAGAAGGAGATCGAACATAACAGGTTGGGTTCTTGCGAGATCGAACAGAGCGAACATGGCAGCTAGGGTTCGTGAGGTCCAATAGAGAGAAGATAACATATGGCAGTGATGAGGGTTATTTATGTAATGTCACAAACATTCCAGAGGTATTTTTAACTTTCCTTTGGAACAGGGAAGTAATCTGAATTCCATTAATTGAAGCATTTGGTTGGAAATGAAATCCAATTCCAATTCCATCTCTACCTAACCAAACAGGTTATGTAATGGGATTCTAATTCCAAATCCCATGAAATCCTCCAACCAAACAGCCCCTTAGAATGACTTATTACATTCCACCCTCCATTCCTTCTTAACAAACACTGCCTTATATATACCAATGGGCCAATGGTTTAAAAGCCCAGTCCAACCCAATCTTCACCATAAACCAGAGCTCACGGCTTACTCCATCACCGTACGTCGTTCAGCTCACCGCATCTACCGTTAGGCCGTCGGCCGGTCATCCGTACTCCGGCAGCCACCGCCGTCACCTGAATTCCAACAACTATTGTCTTCTCCGCACCAGGTACCATTTCTAGGGTTATTAATTATCACTCTCGTTCCTTCCTTATGATGATTATTATTATTATTATTAGGTTTTAATAGTGGAGTACGATTGTATTGTTGAATTAGGTGTCCACAATGTTAAGTGATGCCACTGCATTTGGGATTCTGATTCTCATAATTGTTATGCTTCCAGTTGTTAAAAGTTAGGGTTTATAATAATACAATAAAAACCCTTGTCAGTGTAGGTTGTGTTGACTGTTTTAATCGTAACAGTAATATAATGCAAGTTTCTCGTGAACAAGTCTACAACTTGTAGGTTAAATCCTTTTCCACTAATCTACTTTCGGATCTTTCAAAACATATATTGCTTATTTCAGGAGACGAACGTGCAGTTTGAAGATACGTCATGGGGCGAGACTCCTTTGATCACTCACGATCTCCCGTTAGGAATCACAGGTCGTCACACAGGAGTCCACCAAGAAGAGAAAGATCGCCCCCTCGCCACAGGAGTTCACACTCAAACAAATCACCACCTAGAGAAAAGCCTTCAAGTCGGACCAAATCACCAAAACGTCCCAAGTCTCCCATCTCTCGCTCGCCACTTAAAGACAAACCTTCAAGTTACACCAAATCCTCCAAACACGCAAGATCAAGGTCTCCATCAGACCGTTTACCTGTAAAAGAACCAGCTTTAACATCACCTGGATCTCGATCACCATCACCGAGGAGTAAAAGATTAAGGAAAAGTCGGTCTGATCATAAAGATGACAGGTCAAGTGAAAAAGTAGTTGAAAAGAATAACAGAAAAACTAAGTCTTCTGAATCTAGGTCTCCATCACCACGAACAAGAAGGTTGAGGAGAGCTCAAGCTGATGCGGGTGATAAGTTAAGAGACAAGGGTTTAGAAAGAGGGGGAAGAGATAGAGGTTCTGGAAGAGATGCAGATGACAGTGGGTTCCACAGGTCAAGACAGGTGGAACATCATCATAGGACCAGACACAGATCTCGCTCGCCTCCACGTGATGAGGTGTCTGGTGATATCCATTTCTTTAACTGCATCTTTGTTTATATATCTTGCATGTTATTGTAAATTCTCGGGTCAAGATCTGATGATGTAGCAACATGGGCGGGTTGGGCTTGTCGGGCAATGGGTAAAATGGGCTAGGTAAAAAAAAAAGAGACAGTAAATTATGGTCCATCTCAGTAGTTTGACCTGAAACACTTTGCCTAACATCTTTGTACTCAAATATGAGTACACAAGCTTTATGTATCTGTTTGATTCATTGTGGTTAAACATATTAATATTAGAATGCCTAACTTTGTCACCTCTGCTTCAAGATGATAATTTTCATGTGGTGTTACTGTTGCATCTATTTATTGTATCAGTATTCTCTTTTCTGTAGATAACTTGTAAATATAGCTATTGACCTTTATTTCTTTTCTTTTTTTTTTCCAGGGAAATCACTCAAGAGAAGATCATTGGTGAGCATGTATCTTAGTTCTTCAATTAATGTTTTATTTTTCCAGGGAAATAACTCATTAACTCGGTATTTGCATCCATATCTTTCACTGGACTCAATTATACTTATAAATCAAATGATCATCCAATCAATTGGAACCTGTTTTTTGATTATCTTTTTTTTTTTATAATTCCTACTTTTTACATTCTTTTTAAATCTAAACCACCATTTGAGTACTTGAATATTGTTTTTTTGCAATTTGCTCACATTTCAGTACCCATTTATCCAATTTTATACAGGCTTTAAACTGATGTTATATACATGTGACCAGGAATGGTGATGATGATTCGGTTGCACAGATGAAGGCGGCCGAAGAAGCTCTTGTAACCAAGGAAAAGGTACTTCTAGATTATTAACTACTTATTTTAAGTTCAAAATTATTCGTTCAAATTTAGTATGCATTTTTTTTATCAAGTGTGAGCATTATCATGTGCAAATACGACTATCGAATCATAGATTGTGATCTTATTTTCATTCTGGTTACAGCAAAAGCCTTCATTTGAGCTGTCTGGAAAGCTTGCTGCTGAGACCAATACTGTCAAAGGTGAGTCTTCTTTTAACTTTTGAGATAACACATATTTAAGAAACAAATTAACTTTAACACTTAATGTTTATAAATTTACGAGCATGTGATTTAATGTTAGGTGTGACACTGTTGTTCACGGAGCCACCAGATGCACGAAAAACAGATATAAGGTGGAGACTTTATGTCTTCAAGAATGGTGAAGCGCTTAATGGTAGGTTCTTTATTTTTTATTTTTTATATAAAGATTCTGTTTTATGTCCACTACCCTTCTTTATTTTTTATTTTTTAAATACTTGTCTTTTTTGGTTTTATTTTTATTTTTAACAGAGCCTTTATATGTGCATCAACAAACATGCTACTTATTTGGGAGAGAAAGAAGGGTAGCGGACATCCCCACAGATCATCCATCATGCAGCAAACAGCATGCTGTTCTTCAGTACCGGTATGACTATAATAACCATTTGAAGTCGGTCGGTTTGATCTTTCAGTTATTTTACAAAAAAATGTATATTGGTTTCTGATTTCTGTTTATTTTCAGACAAGTTGAGAAGGAGCAACCAGATGGCATGTTAAAGAAAGAAGTAAAGTAAGTAAGCTTTGTGTCACCGAAAAAACGCAATTGGATTCTTTCGAGCATATATATACACATAGATATGTCGTATGTATTTATTCATGCATTGTTCTTATTTTCAGGCCTTACATAATGGATCTTGGAAGCACAAATGGGACTTTCATAAATGTAAGTACACATCACGGTATTTAATTAATGTGTATTCGGGTTATGTATTTTGTTTAATAGGTCAAACATGTTAGTATAAGCGGTAACGGGAACGGGTCTAAGGGGTTTATGAAGGAATTAGATTATTATTGAAGAATCATGATCTCTATTACAAAATTATGACAATTTTTGGACAAGGAGTGGTCTGGGTCGACCCAATTCAAATTGATCTGATTAGGACCAAAGTTATTTGTTCGGACTGATCCGTCATCCGTTATTTTTTTCATCTCTCTAATATTTGAGACGATACGGAGTTTTGGTGTAACATGCATATTCGTTTTCAATTGCAGGATAATCGTATTGAAGCTGAACGCTATTATGAACTTATGGAAAAAGACACTCTTAAGTTTGGCAATAGTAGGTATGTTGTTACTTGCTTTATCATATTCTTCATATATAGTTATTTCGTTATGAAAACCAACTGATCAAACTGGTCAGTTTTAGCTGTTTGAAAAACGAGAAACTAAAATATGGTTGATGAATATAATTAAAAAATGATAAAGATAAATAAATAAAAAGGCTAGACGGCCGGTTTGGTTTCGGTCGTTGGGGAGCAGTTTGGTGTTTTATCATCTTTGTTATCGTCTGTCATTTGACATCAGACTCATTTGTTTGATTTCTCTGACATTTAACTTGCATTCTTTATCTGACGTTACTTTAATGTGGTCTTAAAACTGATTTTACAGCCGAGAATACGTACTTCTGCATGAGAATTCAATGGGATGATGGTGATATCATAGATTTTCATTTTAACAGGTTTCTACATTAGATCGAGTATATGCATGGAGTTTTTGATGGTCATGCATCTATTAATTTTTGCTTTATGGTTGGTTATCTCATCAAGAAGAGGAAGATGTACCTGATCTTTTTAAGCAGACGTTGAACCAGCCAATCTCTTTTTGTAGACCTTATGTTGGATATCATGTTGGCGTATGCTCCACAACTTAGTCATTGTATTTGTGTTTTAATCGTTTCTTCCTTACATAACTTTTTGGTTACACTATTTTTTAGTTTAATCTGGTTTGCTCATGAATGTTCAGCTTACTTGAGATGAAAAAAACAATAGTAAATAAGCACGTGGAAACGAAAGAATTGAAATTGGCAAACCTTTTTCACTTTGGAATTTAACTTACCTTTGCAGCAGTGAAGGATTCAGAGGCAGATTGATGTAAACTAAAGGTTCCAAATCAAACGTATCCCTTTTCTGTTGGTCAGTATATGTATCTTTCTTTTTGAACGATTAGTACAACGCTAAATTCGACTTCTAAAATCCATTTATGGCCTAAGATGGTCAATTTGGTGGAACAAAAGCTAGGTGCCAAAAGGCCATTGATGTTGGGGTAGCAAAGTAGCATTAATTAGATAAACTGTGGGTTACGGAGGTCTAATTTGCGATGACAGGGTCAAAGAGACCAAGAGTGAATTTAACGTGTTCAAAAACCGTTTATACCGTTGTATTGCCCTAAATTGACTGTTTCTGCAGTGTTAAGAGCAAGCTGGTTCTGTTTACAGTTTAGAAAACTGGGTTTCACGGTTCAGTTTAGAGTTTAAAATTTGTTACTAAAAGAAACAAAATGTGTTGACCTATGTATCTTGTAAAGATTAAAACTACTTTTTTCACATTTTTATGAAACTCTTAAATGCTGAAAAGGCTTCTTTATAACATACCATTGCCTTTGGTAATCATTCTTATTGCTTAATTTCTCTCCATCTATCAAAACAGACCCTCTTTAAATGAAAGATCAGTCTGTATAAACTTAAAAGATCTAGGTAATCTAATAGTTACGATTACATGCTTGAATCAAGCACGGCCGAGCCACCAAAACCAAATGACAAGAATAAGAGTCAGTAAAACAATAATTTTCCAACTTCTTAAGTACGGTGTTTTTCTTGACATTAGAGTTTCTGAAGAGGTGTAATCCTGGTAGCGCAAGATGACCCTTTTACACTCATAAACCGCCTTGCAAATTCATGTGCAAACCCATTAACTCAAATGCTCAATAAACTCGTAAATTCCAAAACAAAAGTTCAAAATTACACAAATATAAATACCATTCTAAAACAGTTACAACCAGCTCAAAAACTCGAATCAGAAACGCCTCGGTTTCTCCTCCGCTACATTTACTCTGATTGCTCTCCCACCCAAGCTCTGTAAACATACATAACAGGCAAACTGTTAATATCTATTAAGCATACCTTAATCCTATTGTATGCAAGTACAATGTAAATCATGAGGTAAGTCTATACAAAAAATTAAAAATAGGCACCTGTCCATCAAGGTTTTCAATGGCGTCATTGAGCTCACTTTCTGTCGAGAAAGTCACAAACCCAAAACCTCGTGACCGACCACTTTCCCTGTCATAAACAACTCTAGCTGACACAACTTTCCCGTGTTCACTAAAAATCTGTTCAAGACGGCCATCATCAACATCCCATGGCAAGTTGCCAACATACACACGGTATTGTGGCCCAAAGTTCTGTGGCGCCCGTTCTGCCCGTTCGGGCCTCGATCCCCTTGGAGCAGCCTTGTTTACAGTCAAATACCTCCCTCCTAGTTCCTGTTTCAATCATTACAGGTACAATTTTTTAATGATTTTCACGAGTACGGGATAGGTATGCTATTTTGTGATGCCCTGCCAGATTATACCCTTCAAAAATTTTTTTTAATTTTTTTCCTTTTGTGCTTGGGTGATAAACTAACTAGCTCACAAAATTTGTTTTAATTAAGTGATAAAATTATTATTACTTTTATCACCATTCTTATTCTTCTAATATTGTTACTTATATCACCATTTTCATTCTTATTTTTATTATTTTCATTTTTCTTCATATTATATTAATTTTGATAATATACTATTATTTTTATTCTTACTTATTTATTATTATTATTATTGATATAAAAATGTTATTTTTATTACAATAAGTACTATTAATTTATACTTAAATTAATACTAATTATCTTTATGGTTACTTTACTACTTATCATTAATGTCACTATTATTCTTGTTACCAGTTCAGTCTTATGTTTCTAATTTCATTGGGTAATAATATTATACAAAAACTAAAACAGTCAAAACCCCTCGTTAAGAAAACTGTTCGATATCCATTTCCTCAATTTGCTGTGTAACTCTAAATTTTCAATCCGAAACATCCGGTTTCAAAATGCGTATCCAAACTCTCCCAAATCCCATATCCAACTATCGATAATTCGATCAAATTGAACCAATTTCACCATTATTTAGTTAAACCCACGATAATTAACCACATATAATAGTCACTTACATAGCGATGCAGCAATTCGACAGCTTTATCGGCTTCTTCAACGGTACTCATGGTCACAAACCCAAAACCCCTACTTTGGTCAGTCTCCCTGTTATAAATAACCTAAATCCAAAACCCTAATTTCAATTCACAATCCACCACCATAATAATAATAATAATAAAACACAATTAAACCAATAATACCCGTACCTCAGAAATCTCAACAACACCAGCTTGTTGAAACAATTGAGCCAATTGCTCACTATCCACATCGTACGGCAAATTACCCACGAATATCTTGGCATCTTCTGGCGGCTCAACAAACTCCTCCTCCGGTTCAGCCTCGGAATCTTGAACCGGGGAAGTGGGTTCCCAGTCTGAACCGGCGGCGGCGGGTTCATCGGCTTGAAGGACTGATGAAATATTGTCGTCTTCTTGGGATGAAACAACAAGGGTGGTTAGAAAATGAGGGGTTTGTTTTCGAATTGGGTAGGAATTGAAGGAAGTGGAGAGGTGGAGGCTGATGGGTTTGAAAGGAATTGAGATGTTGTGGTGGTGGTGGGATTTGAAGATGGCCGCCGGAGATGATGATGAAACCAAGAAGTTGGCCATGGGTTTGGATAAGGTGGGATTGGAAATGGGTTTTGCCGCAAAAGACATTGTAGTGTTGTTGTTGAAGGGTTTAGAGGAGAGTGAGGTGGATAAGGAAGGGGATGGATGATATTTTGATGATATGTTATCGCTTGGTGTCTTTGGTTGGTATGTATGACAATTTTGGGGAATAACGTTTTCATGGTGTGTACAATGGGCCTTGACTAGGCCTTTTTTAAGTTTTGGGCTTCGATCTAGTTAAATGGGCCTAAATGTATTTAAAAACCGTTTTTTTTCAGGTATATATTAGATCTTTTGAGGGGTTGCACTATTTAGGGGTATTTTCGGGAATTTTTCGGGTTTAGATCGGGTATTTGAAAAACCCGGTTTCGGGTATTGGAGAAATATGATTTCGAGTATGGAACCAGTTTTGGTTTTCGGGTATTACCATGTGTAAATTGGGTCTGGTTCCGGGTACGGGTTTTGATACTGAAATGCATACCCTATCCGTACCCTACGGGTAGGGTCACATTCGGGTATTAAAAAACTGGTCCCGGGTATTCTTTTCAGGTCCGATTCCGGATTCAGGTTTTTTGTGCACCTCTAGGTAGAGGTGCACAGAAAACCGGGTTTTTCAAATACCTGAAAAATACCCCAAAAAGTGCAGTCACTTAAAAAGCTAAATTTATATCCGAAAAATATTCGGAAAAAAACCCGATAATAGTTTTTTTTTCAATACATAAAAATAAGGTATTCAATTACCCAGTTTTAAAATAACCAGTTCTATACCCAACTCGAACCTGGTGCATAGGGTATGGTGTTTAGAGCCAATGCCTGACCTAGGTATGGTCAATACCAAATTTTCTAATACCCAGATTATACCCGAACCCAGTTCTATACCCGGGAACAGGTATTAGAAAACCCCAATTTATGCACCTCTAACTAAAGGTGTACATATAAAGATCGGTCGGGATGAAACCGATTCTAGTCCGATTCGATACATCAATTTGAAATTGGTTGGAGATATATTCATAAGAAATCGGTGTGTTGAACATGATTAAAAACGGTTTCAAACGGGACTAGGATATTTTGTGTATATGTTAAAGAATTGTAGAGTTGTTTCGATAGATAAAGATTATGAAGATCATGGTGATAAAGAATGGAGATTTGAAATAGTGTCAATCTTCTAATATAGACTTCTATAACAAAGGCATTATTAGGGTTGATGTTATTAGTAGTCTACATCCGACGAATCTAGTCTATACTATTAAAGCAATAACTCTTTCCCTAAATAACATTCATTCTCATAATTTCTTACTAATAAAATAATTTAAAATTAAATTAAATTACATTCAACTTAATTACTCATTCAACATATTATAATCTAGTATATATTAATGCATGTGTTCCTTAATGAGTCCGCGTTTTCTTTTCAAAGTTTCATGGTAGTTATTTTTTATTTGCTTTCATTTCGATTTTAGCTTTTATAAATTTGTTTCATTTCAGTTTCGTTTTGGTTCGATTTTTTTAGTTTTGTTTTAGATGGTTTTAATTTTATTCATTTTTTTTGGTTCGGTTTTAGCTTTTTCAGTTAGATTTTGGTTTTTGTTTTAGTTTTAATTGTATTTAGTTTTTTTTAGGTTTTTGTTTTTGTGTTTTGTTTTTCAATTTAGTTTTGTTTCAATTTGTATTTAGTTTGTTTGGTGTTTGGTTTTAGTGTCTATTGAAAAATAAAAGAATATGGAGGATTCACAAATTAAGTGAAAGATTCACACGAGTTTCAATTTTCATGTAGGTTGAAGTCATTGAGACTTTATATTTTTTTGGATCTTCACAACCATTATTAATGAATTCGCATTTGGTAGAAATGATTTCAAAAGCTAAGAATGTTATATCTATATGTGTTATTCTTCATTTTTCTTTTTTTTAATCTATGTGTGTGCTATTTTAATTTTCATTTATGAAAATGGGTCAATTTAGAAATGTTTCGATTTGCTTTCGCTCGGCCAAAACGGGTCATTTTAAAAGAGTATCAGTTTAGTTTTGGTCAACGAGTCAATATAAAAGGTATTGATTATGTTCGGGTTTTAGTGTGTCTTTTTAAAATCGCATCGATTTGGTTCGGGTCATATTGGGTCAACATTAGAAGATAATGATTTGGTTCGGGTTATGTGTCATTCTCATAACGTATCGATTTGATTATGCTCAAAGCATGTCATTTTAAAAGGTTTCAATTTGGTTTTGGTTCTTAAACGTGTAACACCCCGGCTAAAGCGAAAACGCCTGAGTGTGACGTACAGATTGCTCAAAACACGCGTGACACTATTAAGTGACAATATTATTATTAATTCATTTCAAAGCATCAAGTACACAAATTATTTCAAATGAACAAACACAAAGAAGAAGGAACAAAACAAATGTCTTCTTGTTTATTATTTAAATAACCTAACTTCTAGTATCTTCGCCAATTCATCCTCTAACGAAAGTACCTGTAGCATATATATAAAATAAAGTCAACTAACTGAATAGTTGGTGAGTTCACACAGTTGAAAATAATATATAAAAACCATACAATTCCATGAAAACTTGTGAAAATCACATAAGGGTTCTTTACACTAGAAACAATGGTCCATGAGTGTAAAGAATAAATGAAGGTATTTTCCAGTTGGGATTGTGCACCAACGTACTCAGATCGGAGTCCCTTTTCCACCAGAAACAAATAGTCCATGGGTGCAAAGGGGGCGTATGATCATACTTATCGAAGAAATCCATGCACGTAATAATTGAGCAAGTAACAAGTAAACACACAAGTCCATGATGCGAATTGTAGTTTGTAAATAATAAATAAACGAAATTGAATTTTGATAGGATATATATGCTACCCCCAAAATAGTAAAAAGGTAAAAAGGGTGTGTGAGAAACTCACCTTGAAGTTGAAGACAAACTTGAAATAAAACTGAAAGCGCGTAAATCAAACCGAAGCAATTGAACTTCATGAACTAAAATTAAAAGTACAAAATAAATATTAACTAACGACTTATAACAAGTAGACAAATGGGGTTGTCGGGATTTAGGAGTGTTGAATGTCCATATTATTATGGAGTTGAATATTATAGTATTATTTTATGCATTAACGAATTTTAACGAATTAATATTTTAATATTAAATTTCGAGATTAATATCGAGTTTGGATAATATAATGTTTATGGGATTTTGATGTCAACGGCATATTTTATTTTGACAGTAAATATGTTAACAAAGTTTAAAGTTACGAACAAAAGTATATTTAAATAAAATATGTTTTACGAGTTTAAACAAGGCTTAACGAGTTTGAAAATCTATAGCAATCATGAATTATGGATCATTAATGAAATTTTATGTAGAAAATAATTTTGTTGTCGTGTTATAAAGTTTAACGCAAAAATGATTATTAATAACATTAATCGGGTTTTCTAACGAGACTTATCGGAAACGAAAGTCGGGTTTTTAAGTGAAAAATGGTAAACTATAGTTTATATTTAATTTTGTTTAACATAAATAATTTTATTTGATCTATTATAATTTTTAATAATTTAAATTGATTAATATATTTTAAAGAAAAGGTCTTGGAAATTAAAACAAACACAACAAAACAAAAATGCTCCGACCCGGCGGGTCCTCTGGTTGTAACACTCATGAACTAACCAATGGACCAAGTCTGTAAGTTGTTTAAAAGATCAGATAATATATTTATATTATAAACACTTCATGTTCATCTTCTTCATCAAACCCTAGCTTTTCAAAACTGATAATCCATTCCATGTTCGATCAAATTATGTTAGGGGTTTTGTTAGTCGGCTCAAAAGGATTCAAAAACAAATAACTATTACCTGTGACAACGCTGGAATGATGGTGAACGGCGAGGTGACAGGAATTGGGTTTTGACGAACGATTATGAGTTTTAGAGTGTAAATTAGATTAAAAGGATATTGTGGACGAGTTTAGGTATTGTTTTAGGTTGTATTTATACTAACAATTAGAGCGAAAGATGATTAATGGGTGTTATTGCGTTTTAAAAAATATTCCGGTGGTTACGGGCTTTTAATCGGACATAATTGGGTGTTTTAACGAGTTATAATCATTGATTATTGCTTGTCGTTATGGTCTACGCGTTTATGGATTTTTAATTGTATTAAAAACGAATTATTGTGTGCGTTTGGGCTCGCCGGAGACGAGTTCCGGCTGCCGGAGGAGGCGTCGGAAAAACGGGAATGCTGGGCTGCTGTGCTACGTTATATTATTATTATTATTATTATTATTATTATTATTATTATTATTATATCATAGTTTGATGATATAACACTTTCAGCCCTTAGACTTCCATATTTCTTTAAAACATAATAAAACTTAAATTAATATTTAAATCTTATACTTATAGATGTAATATAAGTGTAATAAAATGTTTTATTTTTATATATTATACCCGGCTAATTTGCGACTCGTTTAAATATTGACATTTAATTTCGGAGTTTTGTTATTTAAACCGACGAATAGAAAACGCTTGAACTATAACTTAAATTATCGTGAATATTGTATAGACAAAAGATATAAATACATCGAGACATCAAAACATGTTGATTAACGCACATAATAGAAACAAATAAGATGAAACTTGAAATATTTTTATTAATACATATATTTATAAATAAAAACCGAAATTTAAAATGGGTCGGGTTTTCGGGTTTGAAAAGTAACGAATGTTACAAAACGCACTTTGGACGTGCTTCAATTTATTAGGGTGTAATACTTTTCACATGAAATGTAAAAACAGTTTTCGTAGTCATCTAGTCACTATGTTTGTTAGATTGGTGTATGAATGCTTATGTCATCAATTGTGTTCCTAATCCAGGAAAAAAAGAAGTCCGAATCATTCTTGGATGTTATCGGGAATCTTTCCTAGATGCTTATTTTATGATTTGCTTGCTTTCCAAACTAATGTTAGTGATGTTTGTTTGTTTTATATTAATATTATTTTTTATGTTTATTAAGTTTATGCTTTAAAGTTTTAAATTTTCTTCGAAAACATTCTACTATGTAAAGTCATTTTATCTATACTACATTATAATACAGATAGGTAACCCTTTACCTTCCTATACCCTCTCTCAATCTCTCATGAGATGCTGTAATATTAAATTCCTAATTAATCTCTCCGACAACTATCACCGGCGCATGCATTAACAATCAATCAAATGCTTGGCGACTGTTCTTCTCACTTTCATTAACAACCCATAAGTTTCATCAATTGAAGATCACATCGTCCGTTACCTGAATTTTTTAAGCATTCCCCAATTCTTAATTTCTTCAAAACCCTCACCTGCTTCATTCTAATGCAATTCAACTGACCCCAGTTTTTTACTCTCTCATTCTACAGTTTGTTTCGATTGACTCGGTTAGAATTGTAGACGATTTAGGGGTTTATCTTTTTGAATGACATTTTTGTTTCCAGAGTGCTTAATTCACACATGTGATTGTCAACAGTGAAGAGGTATGCACCCGCCTTAACATCGAGCGGGGCGGGTCAACCCACAAGATATAGACAAGAGGCTTGAAATCAAGATGTCATGAAGGCACAAAGCCAAAACCTATGCGCATGGCGCATATCACATATGCTCACGCGTATCACATATGCTCACGCGTATCACATGCTCACGCACCATATATGCTCACGCATATCACATCTGCGCGTGGCGCATCTGCGCGTGGCGCATATCACATATGCTCACGCATCATATATGCTCACGCATATCACATCTGCGCGTGGCGCATCTGCGCGTGGCGCATATCACATATGCTCACGCATGAAACATCTGCGCATGAAACATCTGCGCGTGAGAATAAAGAGAAGACCTCGCGCATCCTCAGGATAGGCGCATATCACACATGCACATAATCAACCTCGTCCTTATCCAAATCAGGATAAGGACAACCCTGATTGTGCTCATCAGACAACCTTCCAGAAGGTATCCTTTAAGGAATAAAGAATATGCTGATGTTGACAGCTGCCAATGAAAGGTGGACAACTCAGCAAAACCCATGTGCTACCACGTGATTGCACATGAGTCAGGTGAAATACCTTGGTCAGAGAATAATCAATGAAAAAGCACCAGGTGTCCTAAGGACACGTGGCGCGAAGCAATAGGAGGAGGCCAAAAAGGCCCTAATGGGATCTGAGCCCAATCATTGGAAACCCTAACACTATAAATACCACACCACCTCTACAAGGGGAGGTAAGCAAGAAATACACTCTAAATCCTTTCTCTCAGATTATTATTATCTTCTCCTACAATCTCTTATTCTCACACCGGAGGGTTACCCCAAAGAGGACCCCTCTGTCCCTTTCTGAGGGGTAAGTTCACGGTGCTGCTCGTTTTGTAGGTGGAAGAATTCATACTCCGGAGAACCATCGGTGATATAGCATACTCATACCCGAGGAAAGTTGATCGTCTACCAGTAAGCCGATCCACGTTTCTTCAAACAGGCCAAGTGCCACCATATTGCTGCTCTCTTAGGTCCGCCTTTTTTCTATTACTCCTTATGCTTTTACTGTTGAATTAATGTGATTATGTTTGTTTGATGAATATTATTATAATTAATGAATTGATGTGATTATGTTTGTTTGATGTTGTTGTAAAGAATAAATTTTGAACTGCATCCGTGATTGAAAAGACAAATGGAAAAAAAAGGAAGAAACAACCATGAAACAGTAACTACTAGGCTATAACATTACATATCTAACAATTACCTTAGTTTCTGTAAAATTTACACTAGTTTGGGGCATTTTAGCTTGATATTTTTTGTAATAACCCGAATTTTAAGATAACAAAATAATACGATTATTAAAGTAGCTATGGACTTCACCGAAATTGTATTTGAATTTAAGATTTTGTTGGAAATTAAGCTGGATATTCAATCGAATAATATTATGCCACATCACTTGAACCAATTGAATTCATTTTAAGTTTTAACTAGTAGAAAGGGTACTCCTAGTTGAATCCACATCAACCCCAACACATCATCATCTAGCTTCCTTTCCCGGGTTCATGCGCTCATCAACCAACCCGTCTAGCGAACCCACAAGGGTTGCGACTGTGCACCTGCCCAACCCACCCGCAAAACGCACGGTCTACCCTAAGTGATACTAGTATGGTGGACTAGTGGTGTAATATCAGAAAATTTTAAAGTTAATATCGTAAATTAATAAAGTTAAATAAACTAAATCTGAATTATTCAAAATTTAAAAATGGTTATTTAATTTGAAAGAAATTCATAATTATCATCCTCCTAGTTCATACCTTATCTTTAGTCCATTTAATATTTGAGAATCTATCTTGTTCAACAACCAACCCATTATAACTCAACATCAAGTATTTTAAAAGCCATTTTTTTTATCATCAATCAAAACCCTTTATATATGAGTTATTCTCTGCCGGTTCTGACTACCGTTGGCGAACCATCCCGCGTCACGCTACCAACACAACCACTCATCTCCGGCCACATCCATTGCCGCCGCTAGCTGGAAACGACATCGGAGCTGCCAACTAGCCGACTTTAACCAGATTTCCAGGTCTTTTTGATTCATAACCCACATGAATAGATTCGTTTCGGTGACCGATGAAGCCGTGCGTGCTCTTGAGTTAGTCCTTGCGTCTCACCAAATCGTTCCGCTAACCCGCTGAGGTGCTATTGCGGTGTTTTACGCGACTTGAATTTTACTTGCTTGTGCTCCTTTGTTAAGGTACGGATTCTGTTTTTCTTCACTCGAAGTATTAATTATATTTCGTTAGTACGGTTTCCATTTTCGTTTACTCAAAGTATTGGTTCCGCTCCCTGCTACTTGTTCGTGTTCTTGTATAATCGGTAGATTACGATTCTTGAATGCTAACGTGTTTCTGGCGAGTAAGTTGTTAAAGTGAACTTAGATGTTTGTTGAATATTATAAACTCACCATATGATTTTGCCCCCCCCCAAGAGCTCCATCTGTTTCGTTTTCGTTTTTGTTCTTCACAACACTTATGAATTTCCAAACTAAGTTATCATATGCTTATATGACTATAGAAATACATAAATATGATTTCATAAATATAAGCCATGTATGTTTTTTTTATCATGACTTTAAATTGGAACTAGTTAGTAATAAGGAGAAAGTTTAAACCAATTAATTAGGAATTTATCACAGTTCATAAAAGCATAAGTTGTTTTGATTGGTGATATAAAATATATAATTGCATATGACAATACGATAAATTTGTTTACACTTAAGTATTTTTATATAAAATGAATACATAATAGTTAATTGAAACGACTAAACGAGTTGTAATGTGTCTAATTCAATGATTATATGAAGCCTTAGTTTTATGATCCTAAGACACTGTTGGTTAAAACAAGAATTTGCAAGTCAATTACCTATAATAAATGTTTTGAACAAGAGCTCAACACCTTAAACGCTTACATCGCCGGAAAAACCAATCAACAAATAAATGAAACAAATATGTTAAAATTCATATATATATATATATATATATATATAATTCAGAAAGTAAACAAACTGTAGGTTCTGGTATATATATATATATATAATTCAGAAAGTAAACAAACTGTAGGTTCTGGTATTTAGTGAAGACGATTGATTTTGAGTTGTTTTTGCTTTTGACTAAATTAAGGTACGGTTTCTGTTTACTTTTAGTCATAGTATATTAACTCTATTCCGTTACTTCGTAGTACGGTTTCTGGTTTCCTTCACTCATAGTATTAATTATATTCCGTTACTTCGTAGTACGGATTCTGGTTTCTGTCACTCATAGTATAAATTTTATTTTGTTACTTTGTAGTACGGTTTTTGTTTTTGTTCACTTTTAGTATTGACTCTATTCCGTTACTTTGTAGTACGGATTTTCGTTACGCGTCGGTTATATTTTTGAGTTCAGTTATTTTATATAATATATTTTAGTAATACGACTTTAGTTCAGTACTCTGTTACCCGAGCATTTCTGACTTGTCGTTGGGGCGTCAACGACATGGCACTTATCGTGACAGTGCGTAATCAAAGTTCACGGCGTCTCTGAAAGTACTCATGTAGTACCTTGGCCACTTAGAGGCGTATAGATCGATCTTAGCTCCGACTCCTGACTCCTGACATGGCACTTATCGTGACAGTGCGTAATCAAAGTTCACGGCGTCTCTGAAAGTACTCATGTAGTACCTTGGCCACTTAGAGGCGTATAGATCGATCTTAGCTCCGACTCCTGACTCCTGACTCCTGACTTCTGTTTGAGATGGAATAATGTGTGCACGCCACCCACACCGTCTCTTTGGTGCATGGACTAGTTAGCTGTGTACCCCTCTGTTTAGGCTCTGGGTGCTTCCGTATTACACAACCTATGTATTTTAACATCATCGTCGTGTATTTTAGTAATTATATTTTGTTTCGCTATATTTCTGGTCCGTTTTGATATGTGTATATGTATTTGATTAAATTTGAGTATATTCAGATTACGTCCCGATCGTGTATCGGATTATGTTTCGCATTTAATTATAGTTCGGTTAAATGTTACACGTTATATGTTACACGTCACATATTATATGTTACAAGTTATATGTTTCTGGCTCTGGGTGTTTTGTTATAGTTCTGATATATTTCCGCATGCGTTTGACCATGTTCTGGCCAAGTGTCTGATCATACATCCGAATTTTGTTAAGTATATGTTTCGGTAAAAAGGGTTGGTTTCGTGTTTGAATTGAAGTTCGTATATTTATTCTCTTACGTCTGTCCTTACCTATACTATTGTTCTTTCCGTTACTGGGCAATTTTTGGCTCAGCCGTGTTTTCTTGTTTTGTATTTTTTCTTATTTTGTTTTCAGGTAATCCGGGATTCTGGGAATTTAGTGATGAGAGATAAAAAAAATGAAGTTCAAGCTTCTAAAAGTTAATTCATTTTGTTTAATAATATGATGTAGGTTGCATTAATTTTTGTTGTATTTTGGATTGTGGCGTTGATTTGATATCTGTAATAGTAACACGTTAGCCTGTT
Source organism: Bidens hawaiensis (assembly GCF_021521415.1). Classification (NCBI taxonomy): domain Eukaryota; kingdom Viridiplantae; phylum Streptophyta; class Magnoliopsida; order Asterales; family Asteraceae; genus Bidens; species Bidens hawaiensis. The sequence goes on from NW_027498561.1 coordinate 73,488, forward strand.
CCGGGTTGGGGTGTTACAGTTATGGTATCAGAGCTAAGGCTCTTTCCTGTAGAAAACATTAACTTTAAAACTTTACCGTAGAAAACATTTATCTTAAAACTTAAACATGTGAGGTAATATGGGTAGACGTCGGGGTAGTGTTACTTTTCTATTTTCTTGCTCATGATTTTGTGAATTTTAAAGTTAAGAGTACAAGATCGCTCTAATATTGACCGTACGTTGACATTTATTTCACTTAATGACTTTCTCGTTTATAATAAGTTAAGTGCTTCTACCGCTGTTTTCGCTTACTCTCTACCAAAGAAAACAATGACTTCCGAAGACAATGTTCAACACAGTTGATGAGATCATGATTTGAGTTACTCCTCTATGCTCCATTCAGACTTTGCTATTACATATGACATCAGACGTTTCCGAAACACTTATACTTTTGAATAGATGCGACACCTAGTATTAGTAAGCACGCATAAGAATTTGGACATCGTTTCTTAATTAGTTTTTCATCACGTCCATTTAAAAAAAAAAAAAAAAAAAAAAGGGTTAACCATGTTTTAAGATGCATAATGGAAGGACAGTTAGGACGCGGTCGTAAGGTAAATTGACGATTATGGTCGCGAACGTAATCGTGAATTTACAGGTACGTATGTGTGCTACTAAAATCCCATTGTGCCGATAAATGTTTCTCTAATACTCTAATATGACATCCTAAGTTTTCACTATTCTGTGCTAGTGTTACGTGCCTTTTGTTATTTATTTAATTAACTATATACGAGTTAAGAAATTTATATTAACATTCAAGACGTGTGTTTGAATTTTTATATTCAAGTCTTGGGTTTTTCGAAGTGTCTGATTGGCTATTAATTGTTCAACTTATAAGTCACATGCGTCAATTAATTGTTTTTAGCTTCAGCTATTAAGTACATACTACTTTCAGATGTGTTCATTTGCCATTTTTTTTGTTGTTTTATTTATTAGTCATCTTAAATGTATTCATATAAATGTTCCGTTGTAACTAGTATCAATCAAATTTCGAGGACGAAATTTTTTTTAGAGGGGTATAATTGTAATAACCCGAATTTTAAGATAACAAAATAATACGATTATTAAAGTAGCTATGGACTTCACCGAAATTGTATTTGAATTTAAGATTTTGTTGGAAATTAAGCTGGATATTCAATCGAATAATATTATGCCACATCACTTGAACCAATTGAATTCATTTTAAGTTTTAACTAGTAGAAAGGGTACTCCTAGTTGAATCCACATCAACCCCAACACATCATCATCTAGCTTCCTTTCCCGGGTTCATGCGCTCATCAACCAACCCGTCTAGCGAACCCACAAGGGTTGCGACTGTGCACCTGCCCAACCCACCCGCAAAACGCACGGTCTACCCTAAGTGATACTAGTATGGTGGACTAGTGGTGTAATATCAGAAAATTTTAAAGTTAATATCGTAAATTAATAAAGTTAAATAAACTAAATCTGAATTATTCAAAATTTAAAAATGGTTATTTAATTTGAAAGAAATTCATAATTATCATCCTCCTAGTTCATACCTTATCTTTAGTCCATTTAATATTTGAGAATCTATCTTGTTCAACAACCAACCCATTATAACTCAACATCAAGTATTTTAAAAGCCATTTTTTTTATCATCAATCAAAACCCTTTATATATGAGTTATTCTCTGCCGGTTCTGACTACCGTTGGCGAACCATCCCGCGTCACGCTACCAACACAACCACTCATCTCCGGCCACATCCATTGCCGCCGCTAGCTGGAAACGACATCGGAGCTGCCAACTAGCCGACTTTAACCAGATTTCCAGGTCTTTTTGATTCATAACCCACATGAATAGATTCGTTTCGGTGACCGATGAAGCCGTGCGTGCTCTTGAGTTAGTCCTTGCGTCTCACCAAATCGTTCCGCTAACCCGCTGAGGTGCTATTGCGGTGTTTTACGCGACTTGAATTTTACTTGCTTGTGCTCCTTTGTTAAGGTACGGATTCTGTTTTTCTTCACTCGAAGTATTAATTATATTTCGTTAGTACGGTTTCCGTTTTCGTTTACTCAAAGTATTGGTTCCGCTCCCTGCTACTTGTTCGTGTTCTTGTATAATCGGTAGATTACGATTCTTGAATGCTAACGTGTTTCTGGCGAGTAAGTTGTTAAAGTGAACTTAGATGTTTGTTGAATATTATAAACTCACCATATGATTTTGCCCCCCCCCCCCCCCAAGAGCTCCATCTGTTTCGTTTTCGTTTTTGTTCTTCACAACACTTATGAATTTCCAAACTAAGTTATCATATGCTTATGTGACTATAGAAATACATAAATATGATTTCATAAATATAAGCCATGTATGTTTTTTTTTATCATGACTTTAAATTGGAACTAGTTAGTAATAAGGAGAAAGTTTAAACCAATTAATTAGGAATTTATCACAGTTCATAAAAGCATAAGTTGTTTTGATTGGTGATATAAAATATATAATTGCATATGACAATACGATAAATTTGTTTACAGTTAAGTATTTTTATATAAAATGAATACATAATAGTTAATTGAAACGACTAAACGAGTTGTAATGTGTCTAATTCAATGATTATATGAAGCCTTAGTTTTATGATCCTAAGACACTGTTGGTTAAAACAAGAATTTGCAAGTCAATTACCTATAATAAATGTTTTGAACAAGAGCTCAACACCTTAAACGCTTACATCGCCGGAAAAACCAATCAACAAATAAATGAAACAAATATGTTAAAATTCATATATATATATATATATATAATTCAGAAAGTAAACAAACTGTAGGTTCTGGTATATATATATATATAATTCAGAAAGTAAACAAACTGTAGGTTCTGGTATTTAGTGAAGACGATTGATTTTGAGTTGTTTTTGCTTTTGACTAAATTAAGGTACGGTTTCTGTTTACTTTTAGTCATAGTATATTAACTCTATTCCGTTACTTCGTAGTACGGTTTCTGGTTTCCTTCACTCATAGTATTAATTATATTCCGTTACTTCGTAGTACGGATTCTGGTTTCTGTCACTCATAGTATAAATTTTATTTTGTTACTTTGTAGTACGGTTTCTGTTTTTGTTCACTTTTAGTATTGACTCTATTCCGTTACTTTGTAGTACGGATTTTCGTTACGCGTCGGTTATATTTTTGAGTTCAGTTATTTTATATAATATATTTTAGTAATACGACTTTAGTTCAGTACTCTGTTACCCGAGCATTTCTGACTTGTCGTTGGGGCGTCAACGACATGGCACTTATCGTGACAGTGCGTAATCAAAGTTCACGGCGTCTCTGAAAGTACTCATGTAGTACCTTGGCCACTTAGAGGCGTATAGATCGATCTTAGCTCCGACTCCTGACTCCTGACTCCTGACATGGCACTTATCGTGACAGTGCGTAATCAAACTCATATCGACCGGACTCCCATTGCATCAACGAATTTTTATTGAGGTGTTGGTAGCTTTGGCTCGAAATTGTCATAATGCACTTCACATATATGACATAGAGTAATAATCATGACTCATGAGATGTAAGTTAAAATGAGAAATATTCTAATGACACAATTATCTCATAAAGGGTGTATCACTGCACTGGAAATTTCATATTATAGAAAAGAATACACAAACATATGACACACTCCATGTAGGTTAAAAGACTTCATACTAACTAGAGCAAAAAAATGTTGCATCCATACATCAACAAGTTAAAACTATATAAAAATGAAATTGACCCATTCAAAATATATGAATGACACCTTAGCATACATGCGTGTATCACCAAGTTGAAATGAACTATTCTTTGTTACAAACTTAACCTCAAACAGTTTTAAAAAAACGAAGTTGGATCAGTTGATTAAAAACACTCAAACTTACCCATTCAAAATATATGACGACACATTAGCATACATGATCAACCTAAAATAAACTAATATTTTTTGTGAACTTATAGACAGGTTGGCTATCACTCCATCGTTTTATTGTCAATCACACATATCCACACCGACTTGTTTTTTTGTTAGCTTTTGATACTCATACCAAGGAATTCAGTAGCCCAACAGTCCCAGAACTTCGAGCAAAACCCTAAGATGAACATTTGGTGGTCATTCACAACGACTTCCACAAATTTATTACTCATGGTTTCCGATCGTAGATTTGTGGAAGATGACATGTCACACCTGGACAAAAGTGCGGGTACCCCCCTCCCACCTTTCTCAATAAGGTCTACACTATTAGGGTTAACCATAACATACATCAACACAAATGGCAAACTTTATACCTACTAAATCATATACAGTTGATGTAAGGGACCGATAATGAATAGTATAAACATATTGAAAATACTATAGTCGAATGGACGGAATAAAGCGTTTAAAACGACGAATAAGTTGGTTAATAGTACACAACCACATTCAATCTAACATCAATGGCAACCCCTAATCCAATTTAACCATGTCAAAACGTCAGAGTTATACCTTGTTCAAAGTTAAATCGTTACATCAAACTCTAATCCGCATATTTTCGTTTCTTATTTAACCATATTAATCATTTTTTCATTTACACGGCCGACGAGTCTAATCAAGCCCGATTAAATGCCCATCTCGCCCCTCCACGGTTGCATCGCCCCCGCACCGCAAAGCAAACTCATACCCATTGAATCTCATTGAGCCCCCGCCGCAACGGGCGGACACACCTACTAGTGTAAGTTTATGTATTTCAGTACTTTGTTTGCGTATAAATATGAATTGCAATTAAAAATCATGTTGTTGTCTCAAAAAATATATTAAAAAATAACTTGTCGTTTTGAAATTATATACATGTTTACTTGACAAGTTTAATATTTCCGTCTGTGTTGTGCACGAGCCTATAACCTAGTGATTATAATAAAGTTTAATATTCGAAGTATTTCTTGTGTGTTTAATACTTAACTCAATTGTTTATGCTTCTTAAGAGAGCTCAAACGTTTTTAGCAGTGTTCAATCCAACAAATGGTATTATAGTAAGGTTTTTGAATCAACTAATCTAAAGTTTGAATGATTTTAACTTTGTTCTTATTTCAAAATAAAATAAAAGTGTTTAAAGTTTTTGTGAATCCTTTACACCAAAATGATTTATGTAATGAACAATAATTTAAGTGTTACAGTATGCAAACTGTAAGGCCTCGGGTCCGGTGTCCTATATTGGCGTTGGATTTACTCATAGAAAACAGTTCTAAATGTCAGAGTGAAATAAAACTTTCACGAAAATAGTAAAAAATTCAACCATAAGTTACAAACCATAACATTCTTGTTTAAAACATTCAAATTGTCTTAACTAAACATTATAAATAAAACATCATGCCTTCCTTCTCTAAATGCCAGCCACACAGTTCCTACCATGTGCCTTCCTCAAGTCAACTCCTTTAGCCTATTTACCTACGTGCATACTAAATGTCAGCTACGCTAAGTGAGTTCTAGTTAATCAGGAAACATACATTACATTCACATCTTTACATATACGTATCCGAAGATACATACTACATACTTAACCTGCTTAACTTTCTTTTGTACGTAAATAAGTATATACCTTCATTCTTACCTTCAAACTCATTCTTTCTTACTTTCATATTTTAACTTACTTTACATACATACATGCTTATACGGTGTAAAGAGATTTTCGACTTATAACCTCACATATATTATTAGGTATGCCACCCTTCTTTCACATATATTATTATGCCTGTCACCCTCATAACCATACAACGTACAACCATACATACATTTCTTTATATATATATATATGTATATATATATATTTACATATATACTTTCATGCATACTCTTCACCTTTTCTATATCATATCAATATTATTCATATAACATACACTTACAACTTGAGGTAAGTGTAGTAACTAAACACATAGGAGTATGCACACTTCCCTGAAAAACATAACAAAGAATGGGCTAGAGACTCACCTGCATCCGGTTCTTTTATAAGTTTATGATCACACCTCTTCTCAGTTGGGCACGATTAACTGTTTACAATTTACAAACATCACTTAACTACTCCGAACCAAAATCATATTTCTAAGTTAGTAAAACCCCTAAAGAACGGGGGTCTGGGGGCATCACCCCTGGCAGCGAGGTTATGGGGAAGGCAACCCCTAGCAGGGTCCAAGGGGCAGAGCCCCTAGCTAGGGTCAAGCTGTCAGGTCACCTTGGAAAAAAATTATTTTCATTAATAAGCTTATATAAAAATTCATCAGAAAATTGATGTTAAAACGAATCGAGTTTCATTTGAGTCTAGTTTTCATTCTAATCGAATAGAGTTTTCATTCTAATCAAAAAGAGTTTTCATTCTAATCGAATCGAGTTTCAATATAATCAAATCGAGTTTCATTTCGATTCGATTTGTTTCTATGGCATTCGTCAAATTCGGGTTATCTTGTATTTGTTTTTATGTTGTAAACCGACCCGATTTATCTCCCAAACATTTCAAATATATAAAATATTGGATTTTTATGTTACTAAATCATTCCCGTTTGTTCAATTTGAAAAACCCATTTTACGGATTCGAAGACGCATTTAAAACGATCAAAGTACATCGAAAACGAACTTCCGGGACGCATAACGAACCACGCAAGACGAGCTGGGCCAACCCACCCCACCACAGACACGCCGCGCCGCACGGTCAGGGCAGGGAGGCTGGTTGCCCGGAGCCTAGTGGCATCTGCAACTTATTTTCATTTTTCTTGTTGTTTTGTGCTTTGCTTGCTTGTTTAACCAACCTATTTGCATGCAAACATGAAAGAGAACCTTAGAAATAACCCTTGACCTTACCCTATATATACTCACCCACCTTCTTCATTTTTACACTTCCTCTTACTCCAAATTCTCTCTCAATTCTTAAGATTTAAAGGTTGTTCTTCATATTCTTGGTAGTTTGACTTCCCAAGTCAAACTAACCATAGTTTTTCATTTTAATCAACTTGTTAATACTTGAAGCTTGTTATACAATATATATTATATATATATATAATATACACCCCTTTTTACCTTTGGTAGTCACTTCCCCGGTCTTGGTCGGTGGAGTGTCGGACCTCGTACGGCAAGGCTACATGGAGGACTTTCGTGGTCCTTGATATATATATATATATATATATATATATATATACTTATATAAATTGTTTATACATATTAATCATGCTTAACTTCTACTCATTTTAGTTTGTATATCATATTTATGAAGTTCCATGGTTATGGGTTTAAAGAGATTAGCCTCGGTTTAACCGTAAATAGCTCCATACCGTAAACCGAACTTATTTGCTACTTTTGTTAAATAATTGTTTAAACATACTTTATGTTGGATTTAAGTTTTTAAAATCATTTTTGTAAATTCTATGGTTTTGGTTTTGTGAAATCTAACCTCGGTATTAACCCGAAACAAGATCCGAACCGAAAACCAAACTTTTGTTAAAAGACTTTATTGTTAACTTTTTGGTTGTAAAACTTAAGTATCATCATTTATAAATTATTATACAAGTTCTTTGATATTTGGGCATGTGGCAACCATCTATGAACTTATTGTGAGATGGAAACCGCACCAAACCGAACTAAACCGACTTTCACTCGATTAAGACACACATGTGTGTTTTTAGCTATCAAGACCTTGTATAAATCTTTAAAAAATACTTCCCAAACTGATTTTAATTATTTCTTAAGTACTTGGAAATGTTGGATCCAACTTGATTTCATCACAAAGTTTGGACCGACAAAACCGAACACTTGCTTAACGTACGTTGTTAGTTTTAAAACAATAGAACTACATACTTTGTTAAGTCTTACTTGATTTTTTTTGAGTTTTCTCATAATATTTAATATTTTGGAATGTTGACTTTGAATTTGACCAATTATCAAGACCCGAACCAACAACCCAAACACCCGTTAAAACCCGTTTTAGTATCTATTTTAGAAAGGGACTTGCATTTTTACCCACCTTATTACTTAACATAGGTTGAGTAAATATTAAGGCTAGATAATTTAACTCGGTTTCTAGCAAACTTATATTTTAAAAGGACTATTGTTATAATTTCTTAAATAGTTAAATTTTAAACCTTGAACTTTAATTGTTTACATTTCTCAACATTTATTTTATTTAAAGACTTTCAAGACAATTTTCCTAATTCAAGACTTCTTTTATTTTAGGCTTCATTTGTTAAACCCGTCGTTCCGGTTAAACTTCAAATCATCTATCTTTGAAGTTTATTACTTGAACGTGAGTACTTTCATACCCCGTTTTCCATCTTTCGTGTTGGGGGTGACATTGCATACTTATTCAAATTAAATGTTTTATACTTGAGTCTTAAACCACAAACTTTATTGTATACTTTACTTAAATAAATGCTCTATTTGGTGTTCTATGCTTACATGCCAATGTGTTTACCGCTTTTGGAGGGTTGATTCATAAATCCATGAACTATCTGGTATTCTCTTATAGCACGATGTCGTTAATGTATTCTTATTAATGATCTCATTGGAATTCCGAATCTATTTGGTATTCACTTATAGACGGTGCCGCTAATGTATTCTTATTAGCGACCTCATTATTATCCAAATTATTGCTTTTATTTATTGTTTCGTATACAAGTTGTGGCATTTCTTATTATATACATATTTATCCAAACTATGAATTACTCACCAACCTTTGTGTTGATAAACTTTATTTTATGCAATGTTACAGATTTTCATTTAGGTTGATTCGAGATCGTGGAAGAAAACGCTATCAAAGACCTTTAGGATATTAGTAAAATGAACAACATTTTATTTGCTATATTTTGTTATGTTTATCGTATGAACAAGTATGTTATGTGACATTTTGATGTTGTAAAATTAAATGAGTTTTGTTAAATATCGTCGCTTTAAATAGTGTCATGCGCTTATGGGCAATCCGTCGCATCCCGGTATGTTCCACCGCCTTTGGTCGGGGTGTGACAGATTGGTATCAGAGCCATGACTATCGGATAGGTGGTTAGACTTAACGACCTAGTATGGTTATGCTTTAGGGTCCTATACGTGCGCTTATACGTGTTTACTCTATTTGATTGTTCATTTCGCATGTTTTATTTATAAACTTGTTTAAAATTCACCAATATCATAAATGCTCACATACACACACTTTCATAGTGTTCCAAGGTATCATTACCTTAAAACACAAAAAGCAGATTTTCATTGTGTTTTATGGATTACAAGTTTAACTTGTATCCCGTTGTTTAAAATCCCTTAAAGGTTGCATTTATATCGGGTTTTTAGCCATCATAGGAAAAGAGACATTATGAAACGACCGTTTGACAAAAAGATTCCAAGAATCGAAGGTGATTTACTTACCTGGGATGTTTGAATTATAGTGCTCGTTTTCTAGGCCAACAAATTGTGTTATACATGTCAGTACTTTAAGTTGTCGAATGTGAGCGTTCTGGTCGCCATCCTAATTTTCAGTGTTGAAACAATAGAACCACGGTGGTTCGTGGACTAGTGTTTTGACATGACATTGTATCTCGATTTATTGTGTTATTATTCGTTAATTGAGTCGAAAACATGAAAAAGACGCGGTGGTACGTGCACATGTTTAGACTCCAATATGGTGTTTTATAAATACTTTTAGTTTTGAAAAAACAAATCATGGTGGTTCATGTATGACTTTCCGACTCTACAAATCTCAAAAATCTCAAATTTTCAAGCAATAACCTCTCAAAAATCATTTACGTTTTGTTTTTGGATTGTTATTTGTATACAAAGTTTTACATTTTTATTTAACACTAACATCTCCTCCTTACTAACTCTAAGATTCACAATCAAAAATTGCAATCTTATTTTATTTTATACACCCTCATATTCATTCCATTTACCTCAAACTTATTCAATTTTTTTATAATTTTTTTAGCATGCCTCCGATAAGCCGTCACCCGCACAAGAACTTTAACCGACGTATGGCTGCGTTCGTCATTAAGCAAATGGCCGCTGTGATTCCCAAACTTATATCCCAAATCCAAGCTACCCAACCTCCACCCGTTGTTGCACCCGTTGAATCCAAACCCACATCCTACCCGTATAAGCAATTTACTAGTGCCAACCCAACCGAGTTTTTTGGTACGAACTGTGCGACTACCTTGTTGCAATGGTTCGAGTCGATGGAGAATGTGTTTCGACACAGCGAGTGCCCCGATGCGAAAAAGACAAATTTCGCTTCGAGCATGTTTAGAAAAACTGCTCTAACATGGTGGGGTAGTGCTTATGCATCTCCAAGGATTGGAAACGGCTATGGCTCTTCCATGGTCCGATCTCAAGGCACTCATGATGAAGAAATTTTGTCCCAAACACGAGCTCCAAAAGCTCGAGGAGGAATTTTGGAACCTCAAGAAAGATAGTGGTGATAATGCCGCCTATTCACTCTGTTTCCACGAGTTGAGCATTCTCGTCCCCCACTTGGTTACCCCGGCTGAACGTGAACTTGATAAATACATTAGGGTCTACCTATGCAAATATGGGACTCAGTAATGAGTAGCAAACCTATGAACCTTGAGGACGCCATCACTCTAGCCAATGCGCTATCGGAAAACCTTGTGAATACGGGTACCCTAACCCTCAAGAAGTCAAGTGAGAAAGCCAAGACCGAACCCGCACCTCAAGCCAAAGTTGAAACCGCACCTCAAGCCATTAACTACTCCAACTCTTCCCGCCACAACAACAACAACAACAAAAAGAAATCCAAAACCAACCGCCGAAACTTTGCCGTTACCCAAACCTAACCTCAACAACAAACCCAAGCTCCGCCACAAACCCGAAGACCTTACACCGGTACTTTCCCGCTATGCAACAATTGTCAACGTCACCACCCATCACACTTGCCATACCGCCAGTGCACTATTTGTAACCGTTTTGGTCATCTCAACACTACATGCCGATCCGCACAAGAAACCCAACCTAACCAACCAAGAACCACTCCCCCAAATTCCCAAAACTGATATGCACCATACCCACAAAACCAACCCCAACAACCCCGAGCTTGCTTCAATTGTGGTGATCCTAACCATTTCCGCAACAATTGCCCTCGCTTAGCCTTTGCTAACCAAGCCCAAACCATAACTGTGCCCTACTATCAAACCCAAGCCTACCAAGTCCAAACTTACCAACCCCAACTTCCCCAACTCAATGCATCACTCATCCATCCCATCCAAGCCATTCAAGCACCACCTCCTCCTCCCACGCAAGCACCTCAAGTCAACCATGGTAATCAAGGGCGAGCATTCATGATGAATGCAAATCAAGCTCAAGTGGCAAACGATGATGTGAACGGTATGTTTTTGGTGAACCATCATTTGGCTTCTATTTTATTTGATACCGGTGCCGATAGAAGTTTTATTTCTTTGAAATTTGAGTCGAAACTTGCTATGCCTCAAACCAAGCTTTCCCGACTGTTTTCTGTTGATGTCGCCAATGGCAATTCCATTACCATCAATTCTGACGTCCGCGATTGTTCTCTCATTCTTTCTAAGCATAAATTCTCCATCGATCTCATCCCGATGCAAATGGGAAGTTTCGATGTTATAGTAGGCATGGATTGGTTATCTTTGCACCGTGCCGAAGTCGTTTGTTTCGATAAATTTATTCGCATACCGCTCGTCAATGGTAAAATTCTTAAAGTCTTCGGCAACACAACATCTAGAAGGCTTAATCTTATGTCATGCTTTCAATCGCAAAAATACTTACGCCAAAAGTATTTTCCGTTCCTAACTCTTGCGGTGGTAAAAGACAAGAAGGAAAATAAAATCCAAGATATTTCCATTGTTCGTGATTTCCTTGACGTTTTTCCTAATGATGTCACCGGTCTTCCACCTTTTCGTCCGATTGAATTTCGAATCGATCTTGTGCCCGGTGCAATGCCCGTAACCAAGGCTCCTTATCATTTAACCCCGTCGGAAATGCAAGAATTATCGAACCGATTCGAAGAAATTTCCGATAAAGGCTTCGTTCGTCCAAGCTCTTCTCATTGGGGCGCTCACGTTCTCTTCGTGAAAAAGAAGAATGGTTCGTTTCGTATGTGCATAGATTATCGAGAGCTTAACAAACTCAGTATCAAAAATTGTTATCCCTTGCCACGAATCGACGATCTCTTTGACCAACTTTAAGGCGCAACGTGTTTCTCAAAAATTGATATTCGATCGGGTTATCATCAATTGCGTGTTCGCGAAGAAGACATTCCTAAAACCGCCTTCCGTAATCGATATGGACATTTCGAATTTTTGGTCATGCCCTTCGGGTTAACCAATGCACCCGCGATATTTATGGATTTCATGAACCGGGTTTGGAAACCGTCTCTTGATAAATTCGTTATTATCTTTATTGATGACATCCTTATCTTTTCCAAGACCAAAGCCGAACATGAACATCATTTACGTTCCAAACTCGAACTCCTAAGAAACGAACGACTCTACGCCAAATTCTCCAAATGCGGATTTTGGCTAGAGGAAGTTCAATTTTTCGAACATATCGTAAACGACAAAGGTGTTCATGTTGATCCCGCTAAAATTGTGGCCGTTAAGGATTGGAAAACTCCAACGACTCCCACGGAATTTCGATCCTTTCTCGGTTTGGCCGGATATTATTGGCGTTCATTCGAAACTTTTCTAAGATCTCTTTGCCTCTTACCTCCCTCACCCATAAAGGAAAACCATTTGATTCATGTTCAAAATAAGAGGAAGCCTTTCTTACTCTCAAGGACATGCTTTGCAATACTCCCATTCTAACCCTTCCCGATGGAAACGACGATTTTGTTGTATTTTGCGATGCCTCCCATCAAGGCCTTGGTTGTGTTCTCATGCAACGAGGTCAAGCCATTGCTTACGCATCAAGACAACTTAAGGTCAACGAGAAGAATTATACGACTCATGATCTCGAACTTGGTGCCGCCGTTTTTGCTCTCAAAATCTGGAGACATTACCTTTATGGTACGAATTGTGTGGTTTTTACCGATCATAAAAGCCTTCAACATATTTTTGACCAAAAAGATCTCAACATGAGACAACGACTGTCACACCCCGACCAAAGGCGGCAGAACATTCCGAGGTGTAACGATTGCCCATAAGCGCATGACACTAATTAAAGGGACAATATTTAACAAACTCATTTCATTTCACAACATCGAAAATGTCACATAACAATATTCAAGAGATAGTCAATACAAAATATAACAAAATATAGGAAATAAAATATTGTTCATTTTTGCTAATAGCTTAAAGGTCTTGACATTCGTTTTCTCCACAATCATCGAATCAACCGAGATGTAAACCTGTAACATTTCATAAAATTAAGTTTGTCAATACAAAGGTTGGTGAGCAATTCATAAGTTTGAGCAACAATAGTATATAGTAAGAAAAGCCACAAAACTAGTATACGAAACAATAAATAAGAGCTATAAACTTGGATAAAATAGTTATCGCTAACAAATTAGCGACACCCCACTATAAGGGGATGCCAAATAGTTTAGGATTTTATAGTTATCGTTAATTGCATTACGTTAACAACACCTTGCCATGAGGGGTTGCCAAATGGTCTAGGATTTATAGTTCCACTATCCAAAAGCGATAAACACATAGGCAAATAAGCATAGAACACCAAATCGAGCAATTATTCAAGTAAAATATACAACAACGTTTGTGGTTTAAGACCCAAGTAATTTATTTTAGATAAGATGAAATGTCACCCCCAAAACAAAAGATAGAAAACGGGGTATGAAGTTACTCACGTTCAAGTAATAAACTTGAAAGATTGATTATTTGGAGATTTGCCGGAACGACGAGTTTAACGTATGAATCCTAAATAAAAGAAAGTCTTGGATTTAGAAAGGTTGTCTTAAATATCTTTAAATAAAATAATTGTTGCAAAAAGTAAACAATTAAAGTTCAAGGTTTATAATGTAACTATTTAAGAATTTATAATAATAACCCTTTAAAAATGCAAGTTTGCTCGAAACCGGTTAAAGTATCTAACCTTAATATTTACTTAACCTATGTTGAGTAATAAGGTGAGAAAATGCTAAATGCAAGTTCCTTTGGGACAAAGATACTAAAACGGGTCTTTAACGAGTGTTCGGGTTGTTGTTTCAGATCTTGATAATTGGTCAAACCAAAGTCAACTTTCCAAAATAATGAATGTTATGAGATAACTCAATAAAACTTTATAAGACTTAACCAAGTATGTAGATCTATTATTTTATAACTAACAACGTACGTTAAGCGAGTATTCGGTTTTGTCGGTCCAAACTATGTTTTGAGATCAAGTTGGATCCAACATTTCCAACTACTTAAGAAAATAATTAAAATCATTTTGTAAACTATTTTTAGAGAAATATACAATATAGTTAAAAACACACTTATGTGTCTTAAGCGAGTAAAAATCGGATTGGTTCATTTTCCATCTCACAATATGTTCCTTGATGGTTTCCACATGCCCAAATATCATAGATCTTGTATAATAATTTATAAATGAAAAATATTTAAGTTTTACCACTAAAAAGTTAACAACAAGTCTTTAAAGCAAAAGTTTCGGTTTGGTTCGGTTTCCATCTCCCAACGAGTTCATAGATGGATTCCACATGCTTAATATCAAAGAACTTGTAAAAATGATTTTTGTAACTTAAATCTCACATTAAACATGTTTAAACAACTATTTTAACAAAACTAGTAAGCAGAAGTTCGTTTCACGGTTTGGACTATTTACGGTTAAATCGAGGTTAATCTCTACAAACCCCCACCATAGAACTTCATAAATATGACAAACAAACTAAAAAGAGCATAAGTTAAACAAGATTAATATATGCAACAAGTTATATAAGTATATATATATCAAGGACCACGAAAGTCCTACATGAAGCCTTGCCTTACGAAGTCCGAAGCTTAACCAACCGGAGTCGGAGAAGCAACTACCAAAGGTAACAAGGGGTGTGTATTATATATATGTTGTGCCACCATAAACAAGTATTAATAAGACTACATAAGCAAAATAGAATGAAAGATGAAGCTTGGTTTGACATTTGGAAGTCAAACCTTCAAGAACTCATATATAAAACAACCTTGGATCTATGGAGAAATGAGAGAGTTTTTGGAGATGTAGCAAGTGTAAAAATGAAGGAGATGGGTGTATATATAGGGTAAGGGTCAAAGGCTTCTTTACAAGGTTCCTTTTATGTTTATATGAAAATAGGTTGGTTAAACAAACAAGCAAAGCACAAAACAACAACAAAAACGAATTTGTGCAGCAGGCGGTGTAGGCACCGTGCGGCCTCCCTTTTCCATATTGTCACGCAGTGAGGCGTGCCCGAAGGGGGGGGGGGGCTGGACCAGTTCGTCTAGTTGTGGTTCGTTTCGCGTTTGTAAGTTCATTTTTGATGTATTTTAGTCATTTTAAAGCCGTTTTCGAATCCGTAAAAGGGGTTTTTCAAATTAAACAAATGGGAACAATTTGGTAACATAAAAATCCAATATTTTAAATTACATGAGTTCCGGTTTACAAAACGGGCAGCTTTACAACATAAAACAATGCATAAATGAATACAAACAAGACCCGAAATTGACGAATGTCACAGTATCCCCTACTTTAGGAAATTTCATCCCAAAATTAAGACGAAGATGATGATGCAAAAAAATTTGGATACTTCTCATTCATTGAGTCTTGTCGTTCCCAAGTGAATTCCGCGCCACGCCGTGATTCCCATCGAAACTAACCGAATACGACTCATCGACATGTACTTCGTCGAAAGGTATAAGAAGATTACCCTCGGCTAGACACCTTTTGAGATTTGAAACATGAAATGTCGGATGAACACAGGCATGTTCTTGTGGTAATTCGAGTCGATAAGCTACTTTCCCAACACGCTTAAGGATTTTGAAAGGACCAACGAAACAAGGAGCTAGCTTACCCTTCTTTCCGAAACGGACTTCCCCTTCCAAGGAGATACTTTTAGAAGTACAAGATTGTCAACATTAAATTCGATCGGTTTCGCCGTTTGTCGACGTAACTCTTTTGACGACTTCTAGCGGCTAGGAGGTTCTTACGGATTTGATCAATGACATCGGTAGCTTCTTGGACCATTTCGAGTCCCGTGATTTGAGCTTCACCAATTTTGTTCCAACTAATCAGGGATCGACATTTACGACCGTAAAGAGCTTGAAACAGAGCCATTTCGATGCTAGAATGATAACTATTGATATAAGAGAACTCGATGAACGGAAGATGAGAATCCCAATTCCCACTGAAATCAAGAACACACACTCGTATCATATCCTCGAGTGTTTGAATCGTACGTTCGGATTGACCGTCCGTTTGAGGATGATAAGCGGTTCTAAGATCGAGACGTGTTCCCAAAGCTTCTTGAAGTGAACGCCAAAAATGAGAGGTAAAACGGGCATCGGGATCGGAGATGATAGTCAGCGGTAAACCGTGTTGACACACAATTTCCCGAACATAGATTTGAGCAAGCTTCTCGACAGAATACTTCTCGCGGATCGGAATGAAATGAGCGGATTTGGTTAAACGATCGATAATTACCCAATTACTATCATTGCCTTTTTGGGTGTTGGGTAATTTGGTGATAAAGTCCTTAGCAATGTCTTCCAATTACCAAACGGGAATCGGTGGTTGCTCGAGTTAACCAAAAGGTCTTTGATGTTCGGCTTTGACTTTTGAGCAAGTAAGACATTTAGATACAAACAACGCTACGTCCTTTTTCGTACCCGACCACCTAAAGGTAGCACGAAGATCGAAATACATTTTATCCGCACCGGGATGAACGGAATAATACGAATTGTGAGCTTCGTCGAGTATACGAGTAAGAAGGTCATCACGATCGGGAATCCATAAATGATTGAGAAAGTACAAAAGAGCATGGGGTTTTGTTTCGAGTTGAAGTTCGGCTCCACATGACATTTCATCGTACATGTTACCCTCTTCATCGGAGGTACGTTGAGCTTGGAAGATACGAATTTGAAGATCGGTTTGAACAACAACGATTAAAAGCAGAGCAGATTTAACATTAACCTTTCGACTTAGGGCGTCGGCAACATTCGCTTTACCGGGATGGTAGCGAATCTCGCAATCGTAATCACTAAATAATTCAGCCCATCTTAGTTGTCTCATGTTGAGATCTTTTTGGTCAAAAATATGTTGAAGACTTTTATGATCGGTAAAAACCACACATTTTGTACCATAAAAGTAATGTCTCCAGATTTTGAGAGCGAAAACCACGGCACCAAGTTCGAGATCATGAGTTATATAGTTTTTCTCGTTGACCTTTAGTTGTCTTGATGCGTATGCGATGACTTGACCTCGTTGCATGAGAACACAACCAAGGCCTTGAACGGGAGCATTGCAAAGCATCTCATTGAGAGTACAAAAGGCTTCCTCTTGCTTCAAACCCAATTCGAAGGGTTACCCTTTATGAGTGAGAGAGGTAAGAGGCAAAGAGATCTTGGAAAAATTCCAAATGAAACGCCGATAATATCCGGCCAAACCGAGGAAGGATCGAACTTCCGTGGGGCTTGTTGAAGTTTTCCAATCCTTAACGGCGTCAATTTTAGCAGGATCAACATGAATACCTTTGTCATTTACGATGTGTCCTAAAAATTGAACTTCCTCGAGCCAAAATTCGCATTTGGAGAATTTGGCATATAGATATTCGTTTCTAAGGAGCTCGAGAATGGAAAGCAAATGATGTTCATGTTCGGCTTTGGATTTGGAAAAGATGAGAATGTCATCAATGAAGACAATAACGAATTTATCAAGGGATGGTTTACAAACGCGGTTCATGAGGTCCATAAATACCGCGGGTGCATTTGTCAACCCGAAGGGCATAACCAAACATTTGAAATGTCCATATCGAGTACAGAAAGCGGTTTTAGTAATGTCTTCTTCGCGAACACACAATTAATGATAACCCAATCGAAGATCAATTTTGGAGAAACAAGTTGCGCCTTGAAGTTGGTCGAATAAGTCGTCGATATGTGGCAAAGGATAACGATTTTTAATTGTAAGCTGGTTAAGTTCACGATAATCAATTCAAATACAAAATGAACCATCCTTCTTTTTCACGAAGAGAACGGGAGCGCCCCAAGGGGGGGGGGGGGGGGCAGCTCGTCTTGTTGTGGTTCGTTTCGCGTTTGGAAGTTCATTTTTGATGTATTTTAGTCGTTTTAAAGCCGTTTTCGAATCCGTAAAATGGGTTTTTGAAACTAAACAAATGGGAACAATTTGGTAACATAAAAATCAATTATTTTATATATCATGAGTTCCAGTTTACCAAACGGGTCGGTTTACAACATAAAACAATGCATGAACGAATACAAACAAGACCTGAAATTGACGAATGTCACAACGACGATGGGCCGAATTACTTAGTGATTACGATTGCGAAATTCGCTACCATCCCGGTAAAGCGAATTTTTCATCGACGCCCTAAGTTGAAAGGTTAATGTTCAATCAGCTCTGCTTCTAAGCGTTGTTGTTCAAACCGATCTTCAAATTCGTATCTTCCAAGCTTAGTGTACCTCAGTTTAAGAAGGTAACATGTACGACAAAATGTCATGTGGAGCCGAACTTCAACTCGAAACCAAACCCGATGGCCTTTTGTACTTTCTCAATAGTTTGTGAGTTCCTGATCGCGATGACCTTAGTACTTGTATACTCGACCAAGCTCACAATTCGCGGTATCCCGTTCATCTTGGTGTGGATAAGATGTATTCCGATCTGCGTGCTAACTTTTGGTAGTTTTGTTTGTATCTAAATGTCTTACTTGCTCAAAAGTCAAGCCGCACACCAACGACCTTTTGGTTTACTCGAGCAACCACCGATTCCCGTTTGAAAATGGGAAGACATTGCTATGGACTTTATCACTGAACTACCAAATATCCAAAAAGGCAACGATAGTATTTGGGTGATCATCAATCGCTTAACCAAATCTGCTCATTTCATCCCAATCCACGAGAAGTATTGTGTCGAGCAGCTTGCTCAAATCTATGTTCGGGAAATTGTGTGCTGACACGGTTTACCATTGTCTATCATCTCCGATCACGATGCTCGTTTTACCTCTAATTTTTGGCGCTCACTTCAAGAAACCTTGGGAAAACATCTCGATCTTAGCAACGCTTATCATCCTCAAACGAACGGTCAATCCGAACGTACAATTCAAACACTCTAGGATATGCTACGAGCATGTGTTCTTGATTTCGGTGGGAATTGGGATACTCACATTCCTTTCATCGAGTTTTATTATAATAAAAGTTATCATTCTAGCATCAAGATGGCTCCTTTTGAAGCTCTTTACGGTTGTAAATGTCGTTCCCCGATTACGAAATCGGTGAAGCTCAAATCACGGGACCCGAAATGGTCCAAGAAGCCACAGACGTGATCGATCAAATCCGTAAGAACCTCCTAGCCGCTAGAAGTCGTCAAAAGAGTTACGCCGACAAACGGCGAAAACCGATCGAATTTATTGTTGACGATCTTGTCCTTCTAAAAGTATCTCCTTGCAAGGGGGTAGTCCGTTTCGGAAAGAAGGGTAAACTAGCTCCTCGTTGCGTTGGTCCTTTCAAAATTCTTGAACGTGTTGGGAAGGTAGCTTATCGACTCAAACTACCGGAATAACTTATCGGTGTTCATCTGACTTTTCATATTTCAAATCTTAAAAAGTGCTTAGCCGAGGGTAATCTCCATATACCTCTCGACGAAGTACATGTCGATGAGTTGATGATCATTGTTGAACGACTTGTTGAGATCATAGATCACAATGAGAAGAAAACCAAGCGTAGTCATATTCGGTTAGTCAAAGTTTGATGGGAATCACGGCGTGACGCAGAGTTTACTTGGGAACGAGAAGACACAATGAAGGAAAAGTATCCACACTTATTTGCATCATCGTCATCAACTTAATTTCGGGACGAAATTTCCTAAAGTAGGGGATACTGTGATATTTGTCAAATTCGGGTTATCTTATATTTGTTTTTATGTTGTAAACCGACCCGATTTATATACCGAACATTTCAAATATATAAAATATCTGTTTTTATGTTACTAAATCATTCTTGTTTGTTCAATTTGAAAAACCCCTTTTACAGATTCGAAAACGCCTTTAAAACAATCAAATTACATCGAAAACGAACTTCCGGGACGCATAACAAACTACGCACGACGAGCTGGGCCAACCCACCCCACCCCAAACACGCCGCGCCGCGCGGCTAGGGCAGGGGACTGGTCGCGCGACGCCTAGTGGCATCTGCAACTTATTTTCGTTTTCCTTGTTGTTTTGTGCTTTGCTTGCTTGTTTAACCAACCTATTTGCATGCAAACATGAAAGAGAACCTTAGAAATAACCCTTGATCCTTACCCTATATATACTCACCCATCTCCTTCATTTTTACACTTGCTCTTACTCCAAATCCTATCTCAATTCTTAAGATCTAAAGGTTGTTCTTGTTTTTCATATTCTTGGTAGTTTGACTTCCCAAGTCAAACTAACCATAGTTTTTCATTTTAATCAACTTGTTAATACTTGAAGCTTGTTATACAACATATATATAATATACACCTCTTTTTATCTTTGGTAGTCCCTTCCCCGGTCTCGGTCGGTGGAGTGACGGACCTCGTAAGGCAACGCTACATGGGGGACTTTCGTGGTCCTTGATATATATATATATATATATATATATATATATATATATACACTTATATAACTTGTTTATACATATTAATCATGCTTAACTTCTGCTCATTTTATTTTTTATATCATATTTATGAAGTTCCATGGTTATGGATTTGAAGAGACTAGCCTCGGTTTAACCGTAAATAGCTCCAAACCATAAACCGAACTTGTTTACTAGTTTTGTTTAATAATTGTTTAAACATACTTTATGTTGGATTTAAGTTACTAAAATCATTTTTATAAGTTCAATGGTTATGGGTTTGTGAAATCTAACCTCGGTCTTAACCCGAAACAAGATCCGAACCGAAAACCGAACTTTTGTTTAAAGACTTTATTGTTAACTTTTTGTTTGTAAAACTAAAGTATCATCATTTATAAATTATTATACAAGTTCTTTGATATTTGGGCATGTGGCAACCATCTTTGAACTTATTGTGAGATGGAAACCGAACCAAACCGAACTAAACCGACTTTCACTCGCTTAAGGCACACAAGTGTGTTTTTAGATATCAAGACTTGTATAAAACTTTAAAAATACTTTATAAACTGATTTTAATTATTTCTTAAATACTTGGAAATGTTGGATCCAACTTGATTTCATAACAAAGTTTGGACCGACTAAACCGAACACTTGCTTAACGTACGTTGTTATTTCTAAAACAATAAAACTACATACTTGGTTAAGTCTTACTTGATTTTTATGAGTTCTCCATAACATTTAATATTTTGGAAAGTTGACTTCGGGTTTGACCAATTATCAAGACCCGAACCAATAACCCGAACACTCGTTAAAACCCGTTTTATTATCTATTTTATAAAGGGACTTGCATTCTTGCATTTTACCCAGCTTATTACTTAGCATAGGTTGAGTAAATTTAAGGCTAGATACTTTGACCCCGTTTCGACCAAACTTATATTTTAAAAGGACTATTGTTATAATTTCTTAAATAGTTACATTTTAAACCTTGAAATTTAATTGTTTACATTTCTAAACATTTATTTTATTTAAAGACTTTCAAGACAATTTTCCTAATACAAGACTTCTTTTATTTTAGGCTTCATTCGTTAAACCCGTCGTTCCGATTAAAATTCAAATCATCCATCTTTCAAGTTTATTACTTGAACGTGAGTACTTTCATACCCCTTTTTCCATCTTTCGTTTTGGGGGTGACATTGCATAGTTATTCAAATTAAATGCTTTATACTTGAGTCTTAAACCACAAACGTTATTGTATACTTTACTTAAATAAATGCTCGATTTGGCGTTCTATGCTTACATGCTTACATGCTAATGTGTCTACCGCTTTTGGAGGGTTGATTCATAAATCCGTGAACTATCTAGTATTCTCTTATAGCATGGCGTCATTAATGTATTCTTATTAACGATCTCATTGGAAATCCGAATCTATTTGTTATTCTTTTATAGACGGTGCCGCTAATTTATTCTTATTAGCGACCTCATTATTATCCAAATTATTGCTTTTGTTTATTGTTTCGTATACAAGTTGTGGCATTTCTTATTATATACATATTTGTCCAAACTATGAATTACTCACCAACCTTTGTGTTGATAAGCTTTGTTTTATGCAATGTTACAGGTTTGCATTTAGGTTGATTCGAGATCGTGGAAGAAAACACTATCAAAGACCTTTAGGATATTAGTAAAATGAACAACATTTTATTTGATATATTTTGTTATGTTTATCGTATGAACAAGTATGTTATGTGACATTTTGTTGTTGTGAAATTAAATGAATTTTGTTAAATGTTGTCGCTTTAAATAGTGTCATGCGCTTATGGGCAATCCGTCGCATCCCGGCATGTTCCGCCGCCTTTGGTCGGGGTGTGACAGTTTCAATTCGATTCGATTAATTTCACTTTGATTCGATTCGATTCGTTTTCCTCCAAACGTATTGATTTTCTCTAGAACTCAATTCGAATATGTTTTTTCACGCCTATCCATTCTAATCACTTTCTTACATCCCGTTATGTCCGTTTTACTTATGAAACGAGTTATGTGCCATAACAACTTCATTTTCTTACTTTAACTTGGTCTGAACATCACTAGTTCGTCCCGACTCATCCCAAACAACTTGTTTATTACAAAGTGTAAGTTTTTCTAACAACATGAGGTCCGATTCATCATCCTACTAAAGCGTTTGGCAAACTGACACAAAATACATGACCTTTAAACTATAAATGTACCTCTTATGGCTCGGTTTTGCTTTGGACTTGATTTAACACGTTAATCTAGGTTTTTTACTAGTTGTTTGGTGATGCTTGAACAAGAATCTGCCCTCTTTTGGCTCAGATTTGGATCTGGATTAAAGGAGAGTGTTCGTGTGTGTTTTTTGAGTGTGTATGGAGGCAAATGTACAAATGAGGGTTTACGGTTTTAGGGAGGTTTAAGGGTGTTTAAATACCCCTAAGGCCATCACCATCCCTTATTCCATATTTTATTGTCCAAGCTCACACTCAATTATTATTATTTAACTTAACTAAATAATAACACACTGTTAAATAAACGATATTCTTTTATTTATTATTATCAAAAGTAGAATGTTACACAAACATCCCTAGTTGAGAAGAGAGACCCTTTTGTTTTCTTTTATGATTATTTTAATTGGTTGTATTTTAATCAGCTATATCGTTGTACCATCAACATTAAGAACTTGTATACGAGTTAAGAAAAACACTAAAGTGCCCTTCAAGTTGAAAGAATTAATTGACAGAGTTTGTGACATGACGCAAAATTCCAACTTTTAGAAACCTTGAGAATGGTCGTAAGGACTTTTTAGATGGAAATGACAAGATTGAAGAAACCACATAGACAAAATTACAACCCACTCTAATTTTAATGTGGTTAAGTATGTGTAAAATACACATGCTACATACATGTATCCCCAAACTCCCTGTTTGCGACGCGCGCATATAATGTATATATGTGTGAACGCTCGGGTGGGCAAAAGTGAAATTGCACAAATTTTGACGTTATTTTACTAATCTTGTGAAAATAACGTTAAAAGTGGCGGAAAGTTAATTTGGCATCATGTGGTGGCGTTGATAGCCGAAAGACAAGAGTACTGTAACGGCCCGGTCCCGGTGCCCTACTTTGACGTCGGATTTACTCATAAACACAGTTCTCACAAATCAGAGTTAATTAGAACTTTTCGCGGAAACATTAACTTCAACTATTCATTACAAAACATTCCATATTTTCTTTAAAACCATAACATAAAACATCATATTTAAATCATCGTTTCTTCCATCTTCAGATGCCAGCCCGTTCAATCCATGCCATGTGCCATCCTCATGTTAGCTCTTTAGCCTGATCACCTGCGCACATACTAAAAGTCAGCTACGCTGAGTGAGTTCTAGTTTATCAAGCAACTTACCATACAACCATTACATGCAATTATATACGTGTCCAAAGACATGTGGTCCTCTGTCTAACTTGTTCACCTTATCGCTTAACCTCTCCACTGCCCCTTACGTCCTAGCCACTTGTTTACGGAAGCACATAGAGGCTTGCCCTCCCACGTACTCACGTTATACCACTTAATTATGAAGGTACGTACAAGCTTACCCTACCACGCACTCACGTTATGCCACTTAATAACGAAGGCACGTATAGGCTTACCCTACCACGTACTATCGTTATGCCACTAACACCCTTACTAGACCCTTGCCACTTCTATCACACTCTACCTCTACTTGTCTACAACACACTTTCTGCCATTACATCATTTACATAATAACCAAGTTACATCATAACATTTACACACACTAATAACCACTTGGAGATCATTCCCTTGGCGGTACGCGCAATATCCGAAGATCATTCACACACCGACGGACATTCATTCATAACATTCTTACATACTATCACATCAATCATTATAGCATACACTTACAATTTAAGGTAAGTGTATTAACGTTCACATTGAGTATGCACACAGCCCCGAAAACATAACAAGGAAGTGGGGCTAGAAACTCACCTGAACTCGGTTACATTCATCGTTAATTGTTATTCCTTTCCTTAGTTGTGCGCGACTAACTATATAACAATTACACGTATCAGTTAACTATAACAACTTATATCGCGTTTCTAGTCTAGTTATAACCCTCAACGAACGGGGGTCCGGGGGTAGCGCCCCTGGCAGCGGGGTTCTAGGTGCGGCGGCCCCTAGCAGGGTCCAAGGGGCAGAGCCCCTAGCTGGGGTTGAGCTGCCAGGTCAGCTTGGGAAAATTTTATTTCCATTAACGGTCTTAACACATTTTTCATTAGAGTTCTTAACTATTATTTTATTGCTAACTCAAAAGTTCGAGGGCTTCTTTATTAATCCATTATATTATAAGTCTAGGGACCTTTCTGTCATTATTTCAAAGTCTAATTCGTTATCCAGCTCTTCGTTATTTCTTAACGAATTGGCTTATATAACGAATTAATCCAGATAACGAATTGGTCTTATTAACGAACTGGCCTTCATAACAAATTGGTCTTAATGAACTGCTGCTAATTCGTTATTCCCCTTAACGAATGGTGTAACATCCTAAAATTTATAATGTTGAATAACGAAAGTTACGTTTAGTGATTTCGCGTTATTAATTAATTAATATCGAGTAAAGAACGGATCATGGACTTAGATTAATTGAGATGGGTTAAATGAGAATGGGCCTTAGGTCCATGGGCTTTAAGGGATATAAATATCCCCTAAACCAAGCTAAAACCCTAAACCCTCATTTCATTTCCATCATAATCTCTACACACTCCAAACACACCCACACCATAAACGAGCAAGATCCGAGAGAGAGTAAACGATTAGTTGTGATTAAACAAGTTAAACGAGATCCAAACTAGCACAAAAGGTATGTTCTTGACCTTTAAAGTTTATGTTTTATTGAATGTCCTTAAGCTTAAAGATCCAAGCTTTATAGTTTATACGAGATATATATATACGAACGAAATGGTTAGGGAACGTTAGTGGGTGATGTCGAACCATAACAAGGGTATTAAAATCGCCAAAATGCGTGATAAAAACCAAACCCGTAGCGAACTGGGCAACTACGCCTGCGAACTGGGCAACTTCGCCTTCAAAACGGTAACTTCGCCTTCAAAGCTTAACTTCGCCTTCAAGGCTTAACTTCGCCTACGGCCAAGTTCGCCTAACTGGTAACTTCGCCTAAGGCCAAGTTCGCCTAATTGATAACTTCGCCTAAGGCCAAGTTCGCCTAATTGATAACTTCGCCTAAGGCCAAGTTCGCCTAAGGTTTAACTTCGCCTAAAGTTAAGTTCGCTTAAGGTTTAACTTCGCCTAAAGTTAAGTTCGCTTAGAAAATAAATTAAAAACCTAATGGAAAATGTGTTAAGACAGTTAATGTAAATAAAATTTTTCCAAGCTGACCTGGCAGCTCGACCCCAGCCAGGGGCTCTGCCCCTTGGACCCTGCTAGGGGCTGCCGCCCTTAGACCCCGCTGCCAGGGGCGCTGCCCCCGGAACCCTGTTCGTTGTGGGTACTAGTTAAGACTAGA
The DNA here is from genome assembly GCF_021521415.1 of Bidens hawaiensis. NCBI lineage: Eukaryota > Viridiplantae > Streptophyta > Magnoliopsida > Asterales > Asteraceae > Bidens > Bidens hawaiensis. The sequence goes on from NW_027498561.1 coordinate 99,773, forward strand.
AAGATGATATGAGAAGTGATAGTTAATTGATACGTATACTTGTTATATAGTCAGCCGTGCACAACTGAAGAAAGGGATTACGATTAACGGTGAACGTAACCGTGTTCAGGTGAGTTTCTAGCCCCATTTATGTGTTATGTTTTCGGGGCTGTGTGCATACTCGATATGTTTGTTAATACGCTTATCCTAAGAGATAAGTGTATGCCTTATGTGAATAATGTGATATGTATGAATGATGGCTTGACGGTACGTGAACGATCTTCGGATATTGCACGTACTGTCAGGTTGTAACGCTAAGTATAAGCTAAGTATGATATGTATGCTTATGTGTATGAATGCGATAAAGTTAATAAAAGCAGGAAAGGATGGATGTACGGTAACGAAGAGGGAATCGAACCCTACTAATATTCGAGAACTAGGGAACCGAACCCTACTAATATTCGAGGAAAGAGGGAACCGAGCCCTAATAATACTCGAGGAAAGAGGGTACCGAGCCCTAATAATACTCGAGGAAGGAGGGTACCGAGCCCTAATAATACTCGAGGAAGGAGGGTACCGAGCCCTAATAATACTCGAGGAATGTAGGGCGTAATGCTCTTTATAACGTAAGATATGAAAGTAAGTTAATACAAAAGAAAGTATGAAAGTATGAAAGTATGAAAGTATGAATGGAAGAATATAAGTTTATGTGTATTGCATAGTGTATGATTAACTAGAACTCACTCAGCGTAGCTGACTTTTAGTATGCACGCAGGTGAGTAGGATGAGGCAGCTCGCTTGAGGAGACACGTGGTACTGAATAAGAGGCTGGCATCGGAAGACTCAAGACGTTTAAGTTTAATGTTTCGTTTATTTTGAAAGACAAAATGATGTTTTAAGACAAGACGTGTTTTGTTATGAAATGTTTTATGAAAGCTTTTATATTCCGCGAATGTTTTAATTAACTCTGATATTTAGAACCGCGTTTATGAGTAAATCCAACACGAAAGTAGGGCTACCGGTAACGGGGCCTTACAAATGGTCATGGCGAATTAGTGTTACTTCGTTATTTCCCCCTTAACGAATCAATGCTAGTTCGTCACCCCCCCCTTAACGAATCACTGCTAGTTCGTCATCCCCCCGTTAACGAATTACTGCTAGTTCGTCATTTCCTTGCTAACGAATTAGGGTTAGGTTAGAGAATGTCAGAAACATTCTCTGACATTCCCTTACCTCGTACACCTTTTCTGGCGCCGCCATCGCTGTAAAAAACGGGCGGTGGCCGGAAAAAACGTATTTTCGCACCGTTTTCACCGTTTTTCGTCCCGTTCGATCCAGATCTGAGCTAGGGTGACCCCTAAGCTCATCTTTTGACCGGTTTATACCCGATTCCATCCGGATCTTGTGACTTTAACGGTTGAGGGTGTCGGCTCGTCGTTTCGCGACTATATCTAGCGGGTTTGGATCCGTACAATATCATACTATCATTACCTCGGGTCGGGATCGATTCTTCTTCTTGGTTTCTGTTAGAGAAAGAGAGAAATATGGGAGATAGCTTAAGTGTGTGTTTTGGATGGTGTATGGAATATGTAAAAAATAAATGGATTAATGGGTAATTATGGTTTATATATCATAGGTAGTGGGCTTAAGCCCACGACCTTTCCTTTAATAACTCAAGTCCATTACTCATAAGACTTAACCCAACACAAGCTCATCTCATAACATCAAATATTATTATTATTATATTAACCGAACGAAAAACGGAATGTTACAGGTACGTGCACCAATTGGCCGGGGGTCTCACCGAAAGCAATTTCTCTATCCCTATGAGGTAGAGGTAAGGTTGTATACTTCTTACCCTCCTCAGACCCTACCATAACTTTGTTATTGGTAGGATATACTGAGTACGATGACGATGACATACATGTAACCCCAATTACTTTCTTCATATGAGTAAACTAGTTATGTCAATCAAATTATAGCTTTGGTGTTTCATTGTGATTTATACATATATGCAAACAAGAATGGTTTACTTATATGTAAACCTTGTTCAAACATATGTAATACTTAGGTCCTAAGTAAATATCTATGTGCATGCTATTGTTTTCATGTTTACGACACACATTTTAGTTATATTGTTTATTTGATATTGTTACATATAGTCATATACGCAACGAAAAACTTTTGATGTATTTTACCTCTGTGTATATGTATGTTTTCCTCCTTATTACATTCTATAATCTGTTACAAGAATCATAAGCGTCTAGTATATACTTTTTTTTATTTTATGAGGTGAGACGACC